>NW_015161994.1:130293-166842 GCF_001447785.1 Gekko japonicus | reverse complement strand
CTTGTAGGTTGCGATGTTTCCCTAGACCCTCGACTAATGTTGCTAAATTTGTGGCCTGAGAGTGACATTCCCAACAAACAGAGAAAACTGATAAATCTACTCTTTACAGCCGCAAAAAATGTTATAGCTAAGAAATGGAAAGACGAACATCCTCCGACAATTAATTTATGGCTATCTAAAGTATGGGAATATTTTTTATTAGAAACCGTTTCCATTTTTAACACGAATGACCAAAATGAATGTGAACTAATGAACCCAACTGGTAAATGGTATCCAATTGTGGATAAGTTAACCTTTGAGTCTTTTGATTGGAAAGCGATTAGTTCAGCACAATACTCATTGTTAATGATAAGCTAGCAAACTTCTATCAGTATTTGAGTAAGTCAAATTGGAAGTCTGTATACACACTGACATATATATGAAAAATTGTTAAAATGTTGTTTGAGAACCTGTATTATTTGTTATGTTCTGAATTAAAATCTAATAAAATATTATGGTTAAAAAAAAAAAGTAGATAATCCAGGCTAGCCTGGTCTTGCCGGATCTCAGGAGTTAAGCAGGGTCCTTGCTAGTCCTTGGATGGGAGACCCCCCAAGGCAGTCTAAGGTTGCTACGCAGAGACAGGCAACAGCAAACCACCTCTGAATGTCTCTTGCCTTAAAAACCCTGCAGGGCCAACGTAAGCCAACTATGACTTGATGGCAAAACAGAGGGCAGGGGGGGGGCTCAAATCTAGCTGTCCCCACAAAGGGGATCTTAAAGTTAGGGTTGCCAACCTCCAGGTGGTGGCTGGAGATGTGATGTGATGGAGATGTGTCTGGGGCAAGTGATGCTCTGTATTCTTGGTGCTTTGGGGGGCACTGTTGTACCTCCTGATTGTACCTGGTATTTTTGGCCAATGTGTGACAGACTGTTAGACTTGATGGGCCTGATCCAACATTGGCTTCTCTTATGTTCTTATGAGATCCTCAGAAGGCCAGCTGACTTGTGCGGAGAGTCGGGCACTCGGGCTGGGCTGGGCCCTCTGAATCCCAGGATTCCTCAGAGAACAAACAACTAGCTGGGGCTGCCAGGCCAAAAGCCCAGATGACCCATGGCCAGGAGCTGTTGAAGAAGTTGTCCCTCTTCTCTGACATCTGCCTTTAATGGGCCAGCAAAGTTGAAGTTCTTAAACCTCCTAATAAGAGAGATTCCTGCTTCTGAGGAGTTGACTTCCAACAATTGGTGATCTTGTGATGGTAGTGATACTTTGATGTGGTAAAGCCCACCTGTTCACAGGATCATTTTACCTGTGGGGGAGACTCTGAATGGTAACCACTCCACTGGTACATAATTGCTTGTAAAATATTATAGTGTAATGATTCCTTGTTTTATGTGTGTGTGTGTGTCTTTAAAAGTTTGGTTGCATGGTGGTGGTAAGTAGACTAGAGTGGTTCAGAGAAGCAAGCATGGTATGATTGGTCGTTGACAGAGAGGGGGAGGGGTTTTGGAAGTGAGAATGAGTGGATATGTCTATGTCAGTCAGAGGTTACAGTTACAGGTTTGACAGTTGAGGAGTTCAGTTAGCTCTGTGTGGGGAATGAGTTAGACAAGCAGTT
Source organism: Gekko japonicus (assembly GCF_001447785.1). Classification (NCBI taxonomy): domain Eukaryota; kingdom Metazoa; phylum Chordata; class Lepidosauria; order Squamata; family Gekkonidae; genus Gekko; species Gekko japonicus. The sequence goes on along the minus strand of NW_015161994.1, from coordinate 165,244 downwards.
AGTTCTGGGTATGAAGGAAGTTAGAAGCAGTCCTATATGGAAAAAGTTAGTTGAGTGAGAAACAGAAGGAAAGCTGAGAAAATAGGAAAAAGTAAATGAACGTTTAATTGAAGACAAGTTATAAGAAAGGCTGTATGTCCTGATAAACTGGAGAGAAAGAGTGAAATTATATGACCTTGAGTTAAAGTGTTACAAAGTTACCTGAAAGATCCCTGTAAGGGAGCATATTGTGTGTGATACACCCAGCAATGGTTCATTTATTACACATTACTAGATACCTTGTTCCACCCTTTTATTTATGAATTATTTCAATAAATCCTCTTTTAATCAAATATACCAGCTCTGAAAGAAATACTTCCTTAGGACCACATAGTTCCTCATAAGCCTACCTAACCAGTAAGAGCAGAAGTAAGGTTTGGAAAGCCTTAAATTTCCTGGTGGCAGCCGTCTATACCTAGTAGAATAAAATAAAGAACACTTTTAAAGGGAAACAAGTCCTCTAAGGAGGTCATCACAGTAATAATTTCAGGTGGGTAGCCATATTGGTCTGAAGCAACAGAACAAAGCTGGAGTCCAAAGTATAAGCTTTTGTGTGCATGCACACTTCTTCCACCTGAAGAAGTGTGGGTGGCACATGAAATCTTATTCCTTGAATAAAATTTTGTTGGACTAGTTCCTTTGGTGCACAGTCCACAAACTACTCTCGTCCAGTGCATCCACAAACCTAGGAGTTGGAAACTTTTTAAAAACAATAATGTTTTTATTGGTTTTGTCAAAACCGTTTTGACAACAAACAAGGTAAACAGAATAAGAAGCAAAAGGTGGGTGTGGCTGGATGACCACACTTCTGGTAACATGGGGGGGTGGCCTGATACGCTAATGAGCTGTACTGTCAGAGGTGTGGCCTAATATGGTAATGAGTCCCTGCTGGGTTTTTTCTACAAAAAGAGCCCTGCCATCAGTTATAAGAACATAAAAGATTGATCAGCTTAAAATGAGCCTTACAAAGTTCTCAATCTACAAGCAGTTATCTGCTGTTGCACAGGACAGATTGAGCTCAAGTGGTTTCCTATTACACTAGAAATCTATTGCCTGATCTTAGTCTTTGCTGCTGCTCAAAACTGCAAAAAAAATGAACAGTAGATTCCTGTTTGCCATGTGTTCCTTTATTTTGTATACTCCTGGTTTTTTGACAATAGCAAATCAGGAGACAGACGCATATAGAGCTATGTATTCAGGATCCAGGGCCCCAGGAGGACTTCTGGTTTAAGCGTTTTGCCGCTTAAGCATCTCGCTCTGAAGGGAACGCACCGAGACCCAGCTGACGGGAGGGGTCCGAGTTCATCCCGGACCTCCCCGGGGTCTCTGTAGGAGACCCTCAGCCTGGGGAGCTGAGGAGAGCCTCTTCCAAGGCAACAGCCAAGGAATTGAGGCTCGCCTTATTCTCGAAAGGTACCATCGCTGTGGAGCCAAGATGGCACTTAGAGACGACTGCCGGAGCAAGCGACCACGATCAAAACTTTAAAATGCTTCCAAAAGATCTCCAGGTCTCCAAACTGTGAGTTAAGCAATGCTCAGGTGAAAAAGCGAACGGACCTTGGTAGTAATTGGAAGCGCCTAAGTTTGAAGCGTGGAGGAAGAGGGACCCAAGCACCTCCCCCTCGGTTTTTGAAAAAGATTTAAAAGCGGTTTTAAATCGGAAATAAAAAGACTTAGAGCTAAAATAAGCGCATAAGAAGTTAAGCGAACACAAAAACTGTCAATATATACAAAGCAGATTTAAATTGTATAACTTTTGTCTTGTTTTGGAAAACTTACTTCTTGTTGATATTATGGCTGAGAGGACAGAGGGCACCGGAGAAAAAACTGGTTACTGGAAATAACATACCAACGACTCCCTCTCAGAACCAGGAAGTAACTACAGACTTTTCTTCACTGTTAGCAAATGCACTGCACCCCCTAATGGAACAGATGACTAACCTCAATGCCAAATATGACAGTGTTCAAAAACAACTGAATCAAATGGATAAAAGAACCTCAGTAACCGAGAAAACGCTGAAAAAAATGGAAAAACAGACTGAGAATATCAACGAAAGAGTAGATGAAGCAGAGAAGGAAAGATCCTCCGATAAAACGCAACTAATACAGCTCCAGCTGGAAAGATCTACGTATGTTCTACATTTCCATGGGATTCCTGAAGAGAAGAAGCCATTAAAAATTAAGAATGAAGATATAAAAATACTAAAATACATCCCCTTTGAAGTCAGAAAATGGAGGAAACTATACAGGATGCTTACACTCACTCTGCAAAAAAAGGGAATACCATACAGATGGTTATTACTGGAAGGACTGAGCTTTAATTATTTGGATAAAAAATACAAAATTGACTCTGTCCCCAAAGCGGAAAAATTTATGAATCAAATGTTCAACTCAAAATATAAGAAGAAAGAAAAGAACTCAAAACCAGACCAAGAGGAAGAAGAAGAAGAAGAATCCTACTCACAGGATTCAAAAAGCACTACTTCCACTTCACCAGAATCATTGGAATTGGAGAAAGGAGACGTTGCCCCCAAACTCAAGAAAACGAAGTAACGCAGGAAGAAAAGACTCTAGAACAAGAACAATAGTTCTTAAAGGCAGAATTTGTGCTAAGCATGTTAAATGCATATTATTAAAGCAATATTGCAATGAACCAACTTGTAACATTAACCAACTTGTAACATTAGGTTAATAAGCCTTACTTTAGCTAATTAGATTGTGATATGTATTAGCTTTCCCTTTCCCAAATCCAATAGATGAAATAGTTTAGAATAGTAGTTTCCTTTCCCCATCAAGTAGTTTTTATGTATTAGTTTGTCCTTTCCCCATTTCCCATAGTTAGAGTGTTAGGGTTTTAGTATCCCTCCCCCTTCCAATTTTTAGTTGTAATTTTTGTAGTTTATAGAAAATGCAAATTAAAAATCCCCTTCGGGGGGCATTAAAAAAAAAAAGGATCCAGGGCCCCAGCTCTTAATATAGTTTCTGGTTTATATCACTTTCTTGTACTTTTTCTTCTTTGAAGAGTGGAAATATGTTTCTCCTAAATCGCCCAAAGGAAGGTTATTTTGTTATTAATAATAGTAAGGGCATCTGATAATCAAGCGCTTAGAGGCCTGATTGCAGGTTTTTCTCTGCATCCCCAAGAAGAGAGTTCCCGAGTGCTAGTCAGTGACAACAGCAACAAAAATTAGACCCATTTTATTCACTGGCAGTGACTGTTAGCTTGTGATGTCCTTAATGGCATTAAGGTGAGTAAGATGCTTGTTTTGTTTCCATTTGGTATTGAATTCACTAATGGTTATTGGCCCCTAGGTCCACTTATCTTGCTTGCCAGTGCATCTGCTCTGCTTAGGGCTGTGTGCATGCAATTACATGCTGTTGCAGATGAATCTGACAGCTTTGAGAGGTCAAGAGATGTACTAATATCTAATTAATTCTCACATTTGGTATCCAGAGCTTTCTCTTCCACCAAATAAAATCTACTCTGTGTCAGATCTCCTGGTCATGCCAGCTGTTGATCAATGTTCACATTTCTAAAATAAGCTGCTATCAATGTTAAAGTGCCCTGTGGTTGTTTAAAAATATTTAGTAGTAACACATAGCAGTACAATCAGCTGAAATTTTTAATTGTAACCCTGATGACATTGATAGCTAAACCCTGATTGTATGAGGAGCATGTTTAGAACATAATTAATGAAAAACAGATTTATCCTGGACATAACCCAAGTCTGTACCTTCTACAATATAGTACAAAAGCCAAAACAAAAGTGTAGAGAGAGTTGGAACCGGGGGGAAAGAAGCAAAGTGGGGGTAACAGATAGTGGAAAGAAATAGATATAGAGCAAGGAATACTTAATTTGATTTGTGTTACTTCATGCTGGTCCTTTGGTACTGTAAATTCCATAAGCTATATACCTATATATGGGCCTTCCAAAATTTGCTTTTGTTCTGCTGTTTTATAAGGCAGCAAGGGTAGAAATTAGTTTCAGTACCTAGTGAATACTTGATTGCAAAAGGTTTGGCCTCTACTGTGCTTCATAATTTATGAGACTCTGCCTCATACAGAGTGATAATTGTTAAATTCGTGGGTATGCTCAAGTGCTTAATTTGGAGTTTACTTTCCAAAACTATTGTTGCAAAGTTATTTATTCACCTGAATCTAAACTGATATTTTCCCCTCTATAGTCCTTTACATTTCCTTGACTGTTATTATCTTTGAACATTAGATGTGTGACTGCCCTGCGTTTTGAACCAGATTGTTCTATGATTACTAAATATGGTTTGACAATGCCTAATTATGGTACTGAAATAGTCTGAAGAATAAATCTTATGTAAGTGGACTGATGCCCTTTAAGACTGAATATTTGTACTGACAGAAAGAATAGATTCTAATAGGCATCTCTCATTTTAAGTATGTGCAGTTTGTTCAGGTACATGTTTAGAGTTACAGCTTTTTTTCTGTAAGACTGTAAGATCCTCATCTGATTGGTGTTTTTTCCATTTTATTTCTGTCTTGTGCTCCAGTTCCTGGAATGCAAAAGTGTACTTGAGGCACAAATATGCCATCTCAAGTACTGCCCAGTAGTTTCATTGAAAATATAGGCAATAAGCATAATTTTACTTTTTAAATTTTTACTCCTAAAACAATGTCACCAGATTACCATTGAATGGTAAAAACGGGAAGGACCACTGAAATCCAAGAAAACATCTGTCTTCCTTAATTATTTATCAAAACTCAGATGATTGCCCTTATCTGGGAAATCTTGTAGGTCCAAGGATCATTCAGATCTGTAGGTACATTGCCCAGGTGGAATTCTGTTGTTTGGCTGAGAGGTGGACTTGAAAATGCACTGCAGGTTTCACAGATGACTACTCTGTATGTTGAAAAGTGCTATGGAAGTTACAGATAATTTTTAACTTAATGCATTTTTGTATGTACTATGTTCCCTGACTTTTAAAAAAAGTTAATATATACATTTTGTATCAGCATAAATTGCTCTAAGAGGGTGACATTTTAAGAGTTTACAGATAGTAGCCAGATCCAATTCACTATCTCCTGGCAGTAATCATCATTATCCTTTCAGCGCTCAATAGGAACATAACCATGCAAGTATTTTATGTTCAATAATGGCGACCTCTTGTGGTGTATGGTTTCATTACAATATGTTTCGATTTCTTAGCAACACACTTTATTGGGGGGGGGGCCGTTAATATTCCCATACGGGATTATATTCCCCATGAAAACCAGGTTCATAGTTTGGGAGTGCTGCTTTGACACAGCGGTCACCTTAGAAAACCAGGTGGATACAGTGGCTCAGAGTGCTTTTGCCCAGCCTCAACTAGTGTGTCAGTTGCACTTGTTCCTGGTTCAGTTAGATCTAACCATAGCCATGCCTTAGTTACATCTAAACTGGACTGCTGCAATGCACTCTGCTTGGGGCTAGCCTTGTAGAGTGTTCGGAAGCTGCAGCTAGTGCAGAATGCTGCTGCTAGACTGCTGGTCGGGGCCAGCTACTGATCCATTCCCGAGCACAATTCAGGGGTGTTTTTGTGCTTTAAAGCCCTACGTGGCTTGGGATGGTAGTATCTGAAGGGCTGTCTACCATACTTTCTTGCCTGGGAATTAAGATCGCAGGGACAGGACCTCTTGATGGTCCCACCAATCAAAGAAGCTCTTCTGTTAGGTACACAAGAGAAGACCTTTTTGGTGGCAGCCCCAAAATTATGAAACAACCTCCCCAAGGAGGTGTGCTTGGCCTCCTCACTATTGATCTTAAGGAGGCAGTTGAAGTCAGTTTTATTTAGGACTGCATTTGACTGATTTAGTTTTATTTATTGGCAGTCCTAACTGGAGTTTTTAAATTGTGATTTTTATGGGGTTTTATAATTATTTGATTTATATTGTTTTTATTGTGTGCTTTGTAATTGTTTTATTTGTATTGTAAGCCGCCTTGTGTTCTGTAAGGAAGAAAGGTGGCTAATAAATGTTTTAAATAAATAATAAAGTTCTGCTTAAAGCTGAAACTGAAATACTAAACAATGCATTAGCAATCTGACAATCTCACTTATGACATAAGGGGCTGTAATTTGGGGGGGTGAGGTGGATGTGGTAAGGATAAAATTACTCCTTTTTTGCCTGTAACTCTCCCAGTTAGGAGTTCCTATATAGTTTGTGTCCTTCCCCTTAAAGGGATATGTGCACAGTCCTCCCACAGGATTGGCTGACAGTACTGGTTGGCGATATTACATACTGTCAACTCCAACTAGATCACAAGATGATTTGGGGGGATGTGGACTTGACAGAAACTCAGCTTTTTACTGGAACCTTTCCATCCTTATACTGGCCTGGAGCTAGCATACGTACACTAGTGTTTTTGCCTGAGTGGAGAGTGTGTGCATTAGTTATGGAGATGGTTTGGAGACAGAATGAGGGGATTCATTGGTCTTCCACTATTTTTGAATAAGGTGTGCTCCAGTTCTAGGATATGCTTCCTATTTGCCAGAAGCCTTCTCATGGCTACTTGGAAAACTGTGCACATATCCTTGAAAGAACACTTTTATATATATGAATTGGATTGCTTCCCTATATTTTGATACGTGTAAATGTGCCCCACCCCCCTTTGTTTTTAGTGACCAGGATCATCCTAAGAGATCAGGCAGGCCTTCATCGTGTCCAGAAAATAGTATTTGGATTAAAGCTGATACTAAGACAGGTACATCATATAGTACTGGTTGAATATAGATTTCTAAAGTCTTTGTCAGTTTCCTTTCTTGTATATTACTGTACCGAATCAGCAGCTACAGAAAACATTGTCTCCTGAGGAGTGTGAAGAACACTACTTGTAGCTGGGACTAGCGCCTTTCTTGGCTTGTAAAATCTTGCAGTGGGGCACTGGGTAAGTATGGGCATGAACTGGGAAAATGTGGTTCCACGAACCAAACGGAAGCAGCCAGGAGACTATAGTCCTTTTGAGCAAACAGTAACGTGATTTTTTTAAATAACAAACTGGAATCACTTTCAAATAAGAAATACTTTGTTCAGCTGTGACTTATTTGGAGCATATTTCTCCCCCAATAGTTAGTTAAAACAGAAACTTTTTTTGCAGTGAAAGAGAGTAAAATTGTTTGTAATTTTTAAATGTGCTGCTTAAACCTGTTTTAATTTCAATTTTATTCTGGTTTTGCTGCTGTTCTTAGCTTGACCTGTTTATTGTTATTTATAACACCTTGCAGATGTTTATATGGAGAGGCAGAGCCTATTTTTAACAAAGAAATGCAAAATGATGTTAGCACTTCGAGAATGTTATGGTGGCACATCGGGCAACATTCGCTCCTGTCTTAGAATAGCGAGCAAATCTCCTGAATGATTTCCCCACACAGTGCAGGGCAATGTAGATTAGAAAATGAGACTATTTTTCAGTATTTATAAAGAACTTCGCTATTTATATTTACCTAACAGATTGTTGGATAAGTCTTTCTAGTCCTAAATACAAAATATTAAAACAGGATGATATTGTGGTGTAAAACGTGACTGCCATAGCAACTCTAAACTGCTACTTTGTTTTTCCCCCAGTCTGTTTTTACTATAGGAGGAGTGGGGAAAGTGGGTGAATGGATTTGGTGCTGTCGGAGCCAAGAGTCCTGATACACTTAACGTGTAGCTCTGAACCAACTAGGCATGCCCCTCACACAGCGCCAGCACTTCCCCTTCCATTCAGAACACTTTTGTGCTTGCAGAATGCTTTCCAGAAAGGAGATTTGTGTGGCCCAAAAATGTTAATCCTCCAGATTGATCCCCTAATAAGTTAAAATTTAATGTACTTGTAGCCAAATAAGCGATCAGTTAAGATAGTGTTCAACTTGCTAAACCTCAGTGTTGCTAAGGCTCTTTCACTTCCATGCTAAAAACAGCAGCCAATGAATGTAGACCAGTGTCATCTCTGTGGCCAAAATGCAAAACTGTGGTTATGACAGATAAACCACCGAGACAGAAAACTATCTTGAACTTGTCACTGTCTGGTGTATAGAGTTTCCTGTTGCTTTTCTATTAAGATAGATGAAATTGATTTTGCCTTTTGATTCTGTATGTTGTATCTTTACTTCCTTCCTGTTACCAGATTACAAAATATTACATTTGTAATATTTCCACAGCTTTACATACATTTGTTCTGTGAGCATTTAAAAAATTGTATGTGCATTTTAAAAAAACCATGGTTGTAAATTTCAGAAAATAATTTGGGAGCAAATGAAACTGAAGAGGAAGAAAACTACTGGAATATGAGAATTTTGCCAATTTTACATGAATTAGAGACTGGTATGTAATCTTTTTTATATTACATTTGTTATAGCTTTCATAAAATTATTCATTTGTCACTTAGAGAAATTCACAGGTTGTAAGCAATGTTCCCTCTAAGCTGCGGAGCCTTGTGAGCAAAAATTCTACTTTGTGAGTTACTGGCATTAAAGTTGTGAGCGAGCAATTTGGCTCTGCCAAATTAATTTGCTCTGGAGCCATCTTTCCTGAGCTAAGACAAAAATGTGTGAGCTGGAGGGAACACTGGAACTTGTAAGTGGTTCTGAATTGCCTCCTAATCCTGCAGGTTGCCTATAGATTTGCATTGATCCATATTTCTATACATTTTTATCCTACCAAGGATATCACATTTTTATCCTCTAAGAAGCTCAGGATGGCATACATCCCCCCTCCCCACTTTGTACAGAGAACAGACCATGTGAGTTAGGTTAGGCTGACTAGCCCCAAATTACTTGTTGAGCTACATGACTGAGTTAGGATTTGAATCCTTGTTTCCCAATGCCTAGTTCAGCACTCTCAGTGACTGTAGCACACTGACTATGGTTTCATGATTTTAAGAGCCCGGTAGCTGCTTCTCAACCCAGGAATCAACAACCTGGCCTTTGAATTGCTGAAATCAAAAACATAGCCCTGTAAGGAAACGGCCTATTAGGGTTGGGGTTGAGGGGGCTCCTGCTTCTAAATATTAGTGATAGGGGTAAGTTTCTTCACAGAGCTGCAGAGCTCAGGATTAGTGCTTGGAGGCCTTCCAGAGTCTCATTCTTGGGCTTTATGGTGCTGGCAAGATGGAAAATGTTTGGTCATCATCTCTCTTATTCTTCCCCTGCACACAGGAGCTATGGAGAATTTTTCTTTTCCTCTCCCCATCAGTCAGTATGTTGACTGGAAGCAAGTTGCAGGCCATTTGCTTTCACTCAGCCTTACTGTCTAAAAGCAAAATGAAGACTTGTTGCTCTGCCAGGATTCCATAGAAGCACAAGGCACTATGCCTGCTCAGCCCTTATGCTGACTGGTTTGGGAGAGCCTTCCTTCCTTCCGTCCGTCATATTTTTTTTGCATACTGGTGGGGCCTGCCGCCTCATTGCTTGAGGCCCTGTTATGTGGGTTAGGTGATCAGCACATGGCCACCAATGTCAAAGCAAACAAACTGGGAGCCCATGAGAAATCATGGGGTGGGGAGATACTTGCTCCCTGTATTCTCCGTCTTTCCTCTCCAATATTGGGTAAGGTCTTAGGGGTTTAATTTTACCTCCCCCCATTTTAATTGACTTTCAACTACTGTCAGCAGTTTGTGTCTCCTGGAGCATGTTCAGTCCTCATCAGGGCATTTTTGGGGAGGTTTTTCCCCTCAGATTATTTATAGAGCCAATTTCTTCTGTACATCCAGGAAGCCTCTTGTGTATGTGGAAAATACTATCTTGTCTGTGGGTTGCCTGGCTGAAACTTCCATAATTGCCACAACCCTTTCATGTTATTACTAAATATAACAACATTGTTATTTCCATTAATGTATTTGTATTAGCAATATGCAAGGTCCTGACACAGCAACTCAAAGAACGTGCCCTAAAGGTTCCACAGATGTTAAACTCCACTATGAATATTTAAAGACCATTTATGGCTGCTTCTTTTATACCTTGTACTTGCAGCTGTCATATTAAACCCTGGTCAGTCAGCCACTCCTCCCTGCCATTTTAGTTAAAAAAAGAGATTTACATTTTAGCCATGCGTGCCTACTACACAGACTTATTGTTTATAACAGTAGTCAGTGGGTAGACCAAATAACTTAAGTCAGATAAGTGCTCCTGAAGAATAATCACATGCAATCTGAGACACTTTGAGGGCGAGGTGGAGGTAGTGAACTGTTCCTGCTTTCCTAAGTGGTACCCATGCAATTTGGCTTGAGATCTTGAAGCCATCACAGCAGCCTCCTTTTGCCGCTGTTCTTATTTATTCATTTAATTTATTTATTTTATTGGATTTATATCCCGCCCTCCCCATATAGCAGGGTATTTTCCTGCAGCCCACACATACCACTTAACTGTGCTACTGTTACGAAGGACAGGGAAGGGATTTTGGTCCAAAGCAGCCACAGAAACTGCTGCAAAGCTGCACTTGCAAAATCAATAGTAAAGGGAGGGGGGAATAGATTTTTCTTGAGGTGTAGCATTTGCTTCCTTGGGAGCACCTAAAGTAGGTCCCTGTATTGAGCCTATTGTGCTTAAATTAGAAATTGTGTCTTACTGAACATTTCACAACTTGCTTTATTTTTCTTCTGGTTAATTTTTGTTTTTGATTTGCTCAGCTGTTCAACAAATATAACTTGATAATTACTTTTGCTTTCTTCTTGTTCACATCAAACAGAGGACAATGTAGAAAGCCTTTGCCATGCCTGTGACATTCTCTATCGAGCTTTGGAGGACAGAAATATGCTTGGCAAGCGATTTAAAAGGAGAACTTTGTTTCTGAAGACTTTGTATAAGTTATGTGACATTGCTTCAGATCCTCTTGGCCTGAAACTAGCAAAAATAATTCTGGGCGTGAGTTGAACTATTTAGTCATTATGGGCAGTGTGATGGCTAATATATCCTGTGAGCTTGGTGCTTGTGTAAAGTTGCACTTTGTATCTTGCGAAATGTGTTAAGTTTAATTAAATTGCTGGAATAATTATTCAGAATAAGCAGCAGAATTCCTCAGTGTATGAGCTGATCAAAAGTTAGCTGTAATTTTTTATGTTTCATATTCTGACTTTAACGGTAGATTTATTTTGAAATCTAGGAGCTTAAAGTATGAAAAGTAAGTCTTAAAAGCATAAATAACCCTACCTTAAACATACATTAACTGAGATTAGTCAGTACTTTAAAAAATAATGATAAGCATGGTTATACCCACAAGAGGTAACTAATGCTCTGAGAGAGTTTCCTGCTTCATGTCACTGAGTCCATCCGGCTGAGCCTGAATGGGTTTCCTTTAGTCAATGCAACTTGCTTTCAAGTAAGAGCTTCCAGGAGCTGGATATTTCAAAGTGACAGCAACACAAATAACATATCCTCACTGGTACCTGAACAGCTGACAATAAACCCAAGAGAGAAATAGCAAAACAAGTGCTCAAATAAAATCATAACAAAGTAAACTATTGGGCATGGTTCCAGGGAGGAGAGGAGAATGATGTATGCCAACCTGAGCTCCTTGGTGAAGGGCGGAATAAAAGTATATTAGATAAAGCATATCATTCCTTCTACTCCAGGAAATAAGAACAGTTTTTACGATAAAACTTATACAAAGTACACTCTTAATTTAGTATACTTTTGATAATTCTAAAAAGCACCTCATCTTTTTGAGCATTTCTCCATCGAAAACCTCTTTGTACTCTTTCAAAGTGTTTAGTAATTACTGATTCTGTACCACTGTTAAATTCCAAATTGATTCCTGGTCTTTAATTCATGATGGTAGCCAATGCTACTACTACTGCTAATAGTAATAATAATGGGGTATCCTGTAATGGTGCTACACATATACTTACATCCCGTGGTCAAACTGTTAAAACTCATTTGAATGTATATTTGTCATAAAGTCCTGATTCAAAAGCAGCATTTGGCAGGACCTTCTGGAATGACTGTGTTTATATTTCATGAGTCGTAGGAACTTGATGCCTGGTTCTCAGTAAGTGGCATATTGAGCTATTCTGCCCCCATTCACTTAAATAGACAGGCTAACTATACATGAACCCTAACCTGAATGGCCCAGGCTAACCTGATCTTGTGAGATCTTGGAAGATAAGTAGGGTTGGCCATGGTCTGTACTTGGGTGGGGGACCACCAAAAATTCCAGGGTTGCTATGCAGAGGCAGGCAATGGCAAGTCACCTCTGTTAGTTTCTTGCCTTGGAAGCCCCATGGGATCATCATAAGTTGGCTGCGACTGGACAGCACGTCCCACCACCAAATGTGCATGTGGGGACACAGACACAAACACATACACAAGCGCAATATGTGCAATTCTACCCAGGGAGAAAATTCATGGTCTTGATCAGGGCAGAGTCATTCTCTGTGTATGTGATCTTTGGGAAAGAAGTAACCAACATGAGTTGTTGCTCTGGAACAAAAATATTCATGCGAGTGTTTGTGTGTGTGCTTGAATTGTTTTGCCATCATATTGAACTTGTATTGTCACAGTTTCATAGAAGTAAGCCTCATGGGAATCTGTGCTGAACTCCATTTGGCCTTCAATACATGAATACTTAATCAATTTGATGTTCAAATTAAAAAGCCAGGAGCTAAAATAAAAGCAGTGTAGTAATCAAGAAACCCAATTACTTTTCAAAAAACAAAAATCACAAATAGTAAAACTGACCTGGCAGTTCAGAAGTATTGGATTAACAAAGATTAATAACAAATCTGAAATAATCCTGTGTATTGTTTAGTTTCTTAAAATACTTGCCATATTAAAGGAGTCCCTGTGTTTTTGTTCACTGGTATCCCAATGTGTTTTATTGTTGGTTAGTGCACTGTCAGGAGCCAGGCCGGGGGTGGTGCAGGCTGCACCATCAGAGCGTGGATTGAGTAAGGCAAGGGCACCAACTCAAGCAGTGTAGAGGTACAGTCCAAGGTCAAAGCACAGAGTCAAGAGCTGTCAGTAGTCTGGTCCAAGAGTCAGTCTGTACAGCAAGCGCTAGAAGTCCAGGAATTATTCACGGGCAAGTTCAAGGGCAACACAAAGGCAGAGTCTGGGAATGGTCCAAAGAGTCACAGGAATAAGGCAGGATCCAATGCAGTCGCCGCAGTGTCAGAGGGATTTTGACTTGTTGCTTCCACACCTAACAGCCTCCCTTAGCTGGTTTTTATAGCCATATTCTGAAGGGTCTTGCTTGCAACCAGCTGCTTGGGAGTAATCCTGCAGCTACTCATCTTTGCTGTCAGCAAGCAGCAGGCATTGGGCCAGGAGGTGTGCACTTTGTCGTCTCTCCTGTAGCTCTATTCTTAGCCTCCGTCTACAGTGCTCTAAGGGTGTGGGAGAGCTGGAAACAACCAACTGAGTTTCACCTGTTGGATCGGGGCTGGAGGGTGTTGGTGGCACTGCACCAATGGTTAATTGTGAATCCTGGCAAGCCAGCAGCTCATCTTCCTGTTTGCCAGCTTCTGCTGATTCAGAGCTGGCTACACAGGGCTCCTCTTCTCCTGAGAAGTCCTCACTATTGCTGAGCCCTGGCTGACCCATGGCATGCACACTTTTGCATTCAGTATCATTATCCTTTGTATTTTCATGCTGTGCTATGCATCAAACTGGAAAAAGTATCCAGTTAGTGAATCAAATGTGTTTAACAAATTCTACAAAGCTTTCTTCTTTGATATCTCTCATAATACAACCATTACCAAGAGGAAGAGATCCAATTTATCACATTTTTATTTTACATTTATATTTGGACTAGGAAAAAGGCCCGTTGTGGAAATAAATACAATGAGCTCTAGAAAGAGAGCTCTGGGCGGGTGCCCCAGCCTTGGACACTCAGTGTCAATTTGCTGTGGCGACCTCAGCAGGGTATAATGACACTGAGTTCACCATTTTCTCCAGAGGAACTGATCTCTGCTACCTAAAGAACAGTTGTAATTTTGAGTGATCTCCAGCCCTCACCTGGAGATTGGCAACAATGGTTCCCCAGAAGGGAATGGTTGGTTTGGAGGGTGGAGTCATTGGCTTTGTACCTGTCCGAGGTCCCACGCCTCTTGAAACCTCACCCTCTCCAGGCTCCATCCCTCACATCTCCAGGAATTTCCCACCTGGAATTGGCAACCCTATCTCCTTCCCAGCCAATCATCAACCTACCTTTATTTCCCCCTCACTCTTCAGCTTTCCACCCCCCACACACCTGCAGCCTCTCCCGTGCTCTGAAGCCCTGACTGCTACGTCACATTGGCTGTCATACGGGGGCCACCTCAGCAGCATATAAGGATACAGAGCCCACCATTTTCTCCAGGGGAACTGATCTCTGCCATCTGGAAAGCAGTTGTAATTCTGAATGATCTCCAGTCCTCACCTGGAGATTGAACACATTTTACCTCAGAACAGCAAACTGTTTAGAATGTTAGAGGCAAAAGCCAATCAAGTTGCATATGCAAACGACTTCTGTGTTCCAAGGCAAAGGCCAATGAGGCTGCATATGCAAATAACCTCTGTGTTCTGACTGGCTATGGGGGGGAGGGGAACAGCAAACTGTATAGAATGTTGGAAGCAAGACTCAAGCAATGCAGGCAGTGGATAGGGACAGATTCTGAGTGACACACCAGGGCGCCAACCAATTCCGGAGCGTGTGGAATGTTCTAGAGAAGTGCCACCACTTCTACCCTGCTTTTCTACTGAGTGTGGACTCAAAGTGGCTTACAATATGAGTAAACAACCAACCATGGAGTACAACAAATCTACCTGTCAGCAGCAAACCAATCTACAGGGGAGGGAATGGGAGAAGAGCAGCTGGTAAAAGCTATGCCCTAATGGCAACAGTGTCTTACCAGTCCTTCCAAGAAGCTCAGGACTGTGTATCTGCAGTTGTTCCCCATTTTATATTCACAACAGCCCTGTGCGGTATGTTTGCTATGAGACAATGACTGATTCAAATTCACCCAGTAAGTTTCAAGGCTAAGGAGCAATTTGGTCCGTCCCGCACTCTAGTCCTTTCACCACACTGGCCTTTATTAAGAAAGGATCTGAAAATTTTCCATATTATTCATATTTTGTAACTATATTTTGTAGTCATAGTATACTGTGATGTTTTTCTGCACAAGTCATTTGAAAAGAATCTAACTTGTGCAAGAATTTATCACCTTGTAGAGGTGCTGTCTTTGTTTCAGTGTAGTTGATACTGGTAGGTATTGTTAGCTGAATGTGATGTTGGGCAATTTTCTCAGTTCTTCACATATCTCAGAGTGATGGCTGTTGTTCCACTATAAAAGCACAGGAAAAAACCAGACAAATCAAAAATATTTTTTAATGTATTATCTCTGTGGTGACCTGATTTTGAACTTTTAAACTCCAGTTGCGAAGTGTTTAGAAGAAGAAGAGATTGGATTTATACCCCGCCCTTCACTCAGAGTGTCAGAGCAGTTTACAAACTCCTTTCCCTTCCCCACAGTAGACACCCCATGAGGTGGATGGGGCTGAGAGAGTTCTTTCCAGAACTGTCCTTGAGAGAACAGCTTTGACAGAACTATGGCTTGCCCAAGGTCATCCAGCAGCTGCAAGTGGAGGAGTGGGGAATCAAACCCGGTTCTCCCAGATTAGAGACTGCGCACTTAACCACTATACCAAACTGGCTTATTTCAGGTAATGAGTACAATAAAGATAAAACATGAAATTCCCATAGAAATCAGTATGACTTAAACACCTGGATATAAATATCCCTTCAGTTATATTTTGGTTTCTATGCATTTAGTACATATTGCTTAAGAAAGAATACTCCTCTAATGAAATCTTCCATCTCCCCTATACTGTGCATTGCATATTGTAAGGTAAAGGTAAAGGTTCCCTTGCTCGAAAGCCAGTCGAATCTGACTCTAGGGTTGCGGTGCTCATCTCCGTTTCAAAGCCGAAGAGCCAGCGTTGTCCGAAGACATTTCCGTGGTCATGTGGCTGGCATGACTAAACACCAAGGCGCACGGAACGCTGTTACCTTCCCACTGAAGTGGTACCCATTTATCTACTTGCAATTTCTTGCTTTCGAACTGCTAGGTTGGCAGGAGCTGGAACTAGAGACGGGAGCTCACTCCGTCATGCGGCACCCGGGTCTCAACTGCTGAACTACCGACCTTCCACAGCCTGCAGTTCAGTGTATCACTTGTTATTGTACATGGATATTAATGACATGGTGAGAAAGTCCTCTCTACCTGTTTGATGTTGTCTGGTATGCAAGTATCAGAAGGACAGGACTTCAGGTAGTGTAAGGCAGAAGTTAAATATGGAAATGGCAAGGAAAGGGTTTCTAGACCCAATGAGGTACAAAGTATAGAAGTTTATAGTCTAAACGTGATCTTCAATGGAAACTTTCAGTTGACTATGTTTCATTCAGGAAAATTTCCAAGAGCGAACATTGCCTGAGGTTACTGTATCTAGTGGTGTTCCCCACTACTACTCCAGATCCCACCTCAGACTCTGTGTTTGAGAATGTTGCAAAACCAGTGTCTAGAGACCCTCTACAATTTCCAGTGCTCCAGAATAAAATAGTGTTATGTATTAGCAGAGTTGGATGCTTAGTAACCTTCTTTGCCAGCCGTCCTCTAGGTTATAAGAACTGGGGTACAAAATACACATTACTGTTTTTAAAGGGTTGGGTTCCCTGGACCCAACTTGTGTTCCCCACAGCAGCTGGTGTCTATTGGAGTGTCTGTGTACTGGAGTATCTGTGCACATGTAGCAGCAAAATTGGGGAAGTGACTCAGAAACACTCCCCACGCCATCCCACGGGGCCATTCCCAGCCTGCTTGTCCTCCTTGAGCCCAAATCTTTAAAAGCAATAACATTTAGACTGGTGCTTAACCAGTGTGGTATAGTGGTAAGAGTGCTGGATTAGGATCTGGGAGACTCTGTTCAGATCCCCACTCTGCCAGGAAAGCTTGCTGAGGGCCCTTAGGTCAGTTACACACTCTCAGCCAAACAAACAGAGAAGAATGGTGTAAGCTGCTTTGGGTACCCCTTGGGAACAAAAGCAGGGTATAAAAGAAGTAAGTAAATAATCACAGATATTCCTGTAAAAGTACATTTCTAGAAACACTGTGTGTTTTGTTTTTAAAAAATCTAGTTCTTGGAGTCCTTTCTTAGGACACATAAGGTTCCCACCTCTCAGGTGTTACACAGTGAGTTAAAGAAGAAACTAATTGCAAGTAAGATCATATTTTAAGTCAAATTATATATTTTCTCTTGTGTAAGTAGGTGAATGATCTGTCATGATTTCGTTATGACTTTCCCCCCTACCTTTCCATCCTATTTGCAGTTGAAAGTGAGTGGAAAAAACCTGCTTAATGTCTGCAAACTTGTATTTAAAATCAGTAGAAATGAAAAAAATGATTGCCTCATTCAGAGTGATCAGATATTGGGTATGTACACTGTTTTATACATATTACTGATAACTTCATAATGTATGGTGAATATTGGGTGGAGACTAGAACAGATGTGTTCCTCTGTTATGTGCTCACCATTTTTAATACAGTGATTAACAATTTCCATGATCGGCAATCTGCATTCAAACAAGGACAGTAAAACTGATTTGCTTCTATGAATTCCCATTTGTTACAACCATAACATTTAAACTACCTGGATCACTTAAAAGTGAACATCATCATCATTAATATTTCTGGTTTTCTCCATAGATTCTCTGCTGGAAGTTCTGAGAGCTGAAGACCTGCAAGCCAACACAGAGGCCTTTATCTATTGTATTGGTGCTCTAAAATTTATTTCTGGAAACACAAGCCTCATTCATGAGATGGTCAACAAGGGAACGGTTGAAATTCTGGTACAATTTATGAAGCAGATTAATTTAATTAATGAAAATGAGGCACAGTTTTGCAGCTCGGGACACCTCTTGGTTCAGGTCAGAATTCAGCTTTTATTTCAACAAGCCAAGAATTTGTATTTGTATTGCTGAGATAGATTGTATTACAGGTACAGTAATCAAATAGTAACTTTGACTAAGTTTCCTTCGTTCCAGTGGGAAGTCATTATGTTTTTCTCTTACTGAAAGAAAAGTGTAATATTCCATCTAACTAGTGGGGGGAGAGAGGGGGAGAGATCTCATGAGTAAGCTTAAGGGGGGCAGGTTTTCTTTCATATTAGAAGAGGCAGTTGTATGTCTTTGTTTTAAAAAATAATCTCTCTTGGATAAGGACAACCTGATCAATTTTAGACCTTTGTCAATCTGTTTTGGGGGTATCCCCATGTAGTGGCAAAGCAACTTTTATTCCTGAATGGTATTTCTTCTTAGCTCTTCTATCTCACTTCAGACCTGAGTTTGGGAAAGAGATTAGATTGGTAACCATGGAGTATGACCTTAAATCTATAGATTTACCAGGGAAATATCTTGGTGATTATTCTGTTGGACATGTAAATAATAATAATAATAATAATAATAATAATAATAATAATAATAATATTTATTGCATTAGCAAGAAAGCCATAGCAACTGTACAGAATTTAAAAAAAACCCAAACAACAACAACAACAACAACAACAACAACCAGCACACACTTAAATTTATCTAAGCAGTTATTAATGCAGTTGATTACTCTATTGATAGCAACATTCTTTTTTGTATACCTGATGTGTATTTCAGGATACAGGATATCTCAATGGTTTGGACCTTTGTCTCTGTGCAAATACACATTTTTCACTGGAGAACCACCTGGGTGCTTACATGTGTAGTCCTGTAGGGATCAGTTCTCCCGCCTGTACTGTATAAATATCTATATGAAGTTGTTGAATGAGATCATGTACGGTATACTTGTGGGAGTTGGTGTCATCAATATGTTCTGTATTTTACTAACAAAGTATCCAGGAGTTAGTTTATTCATAGACTATTTATTTATTCAACTAAAATTTCCAAGGCAGTTTACAGCAAAATGAAAAACAGTAAAAGCAACTCCCCCAAACCCAACCCAGTAAAATACAGGTCCTTTCCACACTTGGATCTCATCCCTGGTTTTATCAGAGTTCAACTCGGGACACAATACCTTGCATTTATCTCTGGTTATAACAGGTTCTGTTTATCCTGGGACAAGTGTGGGGTGAAACCGGGGTGACCTCAATGTAATGTGGAAACAAAAAATACCCCAAGATAATTACAGGGGTGAACTCAAGTGTAGTGTAGAATGTAAGTTCGGGGACAGGGTTGAACCAGGATTTAAGGTTGTGCGGATAGGACCATAGTTAAAACAAAGTAAAAATCAGTTTATCAATACTGGCACTCCTCTTGCCACCTTATGTCTTATTGTTCTTACTCATTTGCTTACATCCTGACCAATATCTTGAAATCATGGGCAAATGGCTGAGGCTGAACTGAAAGTAAACCCCAAAAGTTGCATGTGATTCTGCTAGAGGATGCTGATGTTCTCAGAGGAATGGATTTGTGACTAATAGATGGGATTATTATTGCCCTGTCTGATCACATTAAAAGCCTGGGTGCAGGCCTTCCCAGTGAGAAATGGGTTGGTGCTGTGTTCAGAAATGTATCCCCCCCCCCCACTTACATCTTCTTCAGAGGCTCTTTTTCCTTTTTGAATCAGTCTGTCCTTGCTATACTGATACATGCCTTGGTAACTTCTAGGCCTGGCTGTTGTCTTCAAAGCTAGCCCCATGTATAGTGCACTACAGCTCCCTGCTTGTGGTCAGATCCTGGGTGGCATGGTCATATTGCACCAGTCTTGTGTCAGCTGTACTGTTACCAATTTACCTCCAAGCTCAGTTCAAAGTGCTTGCTTTAAATCCCTTCATGTCCTGAGCCCCACATACCTGACAGACCACCTCTTTCCCTACTACATCTGCTAATATCTGGCCAACAGGCATTATTAATGCTCTCTGTTTGCCAGGTGAGATCACAGTATCCTCATGTAGAACTTTGGAATACACTCCAGGTGGCAGTAGAGAAAGCTTGACTCCTTATTAAACTTCTTCAAAGGATACAGCATCTTTCTTTTCCAACAAGCTTTTAGCTGAATTTTTGTCTGCTATGACTGGCTGTTGTTTCTTTGAAGAAGAGCCAACAAGCAGGAGTTTGATCCTTTTCACTGGTCTGTACACTTATGGCACATTCAGAAAAAAATGATAGAATTGGTATCTTTTCCCCTTATTCTATTATTTAAGGAATAAGAGCAATCTCAGAGAGAGGCAATTTTCGAAGGAGATTAGAAAAAGGATGGAAAATTGGTGAAGCAAAGAGTTGTGAGATGGATGTTCTATGTAGCAGCAGTAGTGGATGAGAAAACACTTTTGCCAATACCTGTGGTGATGGAACATGACTGGCAAGAGTGGAATACAAAAAGAGGAAGCACAGATCAGATTAACGCCCTCTCTGACTGGTGCTAAAGAGGAATGGGAATAAATTTTACGTGTGTCATACACAAAAGTTGGTGCCATTTGGGTTGATTTTGAGCCACCTTGAAAATACTGTTATGAAGAAAGCAGGATATAAATATTGTTAGTAAATAATATATCACCTGATTAATCACCACCACTATCAATATTAATGTTGTAGTCATCTCTGACTGGAGGTAAGGGGGGGTATATGTCCAGGACAGCTATATTCCTGATAGGATTGACTTCACCAAGTACAGCCAGAAAACGTGCAACTAAAGTGATCAAGGGCTAGCAATAATGCCTGTTAGAAAAGGCCAAAGTGTGTTAATGCTATTCAGTTCTGAAGAAGAAAAAAATAAGGGAATTTTATAAATTACGAATGGCCTGAGCAGCACAGGTAAGAGAAAACTTCCTTTCCTTCTGTCGTCTTATTAGAAACCAGTGTCATGCAGTGAAGTAGTTGGAAGTATTTCTTCACACAGTGCATAATTAGCTTGTGGGATTTGTTGCCACAGTTATTAGCCATTATACTTTCATGTTCAGAGACAATGTATTTCAGAGCACCATATTTTGGGGATGAGCAATGAGGGAAGGCTGTTGCTTTCATGCCCTGCTTGTAAATGTCTCAAAGGATAGGGCAGCTTAGGGTCCAAGAGCAATAGTTTAGCTATCACTGCAACAACAGACCATTATGGTGTTAGCATGAGACCACCAGTTGTGATTTCATGCCGGTGGCTTGGATCCACAAGAAAGTGTCCTTTTATTTACTCACTTATATTTCTTTCTGCTGCTGCCCTCCCAATGCTGTTTAGGTGGGGAATTCTCCTGCCTTCGGGACTGAAATGGAGGGGCACTGGGGACTACAGCAGGAGAGGGAGATAATAAAGCCCTGTTTGATGAGCAAAATTTCACTTCTTGGATCCAGGCCATGACATTTAAGATTAATCCATACAACAATAGAATTGGTGTGGGTAGGGAATAGGAAGCACCTTTCACTATACAATATAACATTGTTTACTGGGTTTTGATTTAGGTGTGTTTTTTGTGTGTGGATTAAACTAACAACTGAGGGACCTGCAAGCACTTGTGGGAGGCATCTTATTTCCCCTTTCCCCACTATTTCCTCTTTCTCTTCCCTGAAAGCCCCCACAGCCTCTCTTTTGTTCCTGCTTCCTTCTCTCCTTGCCACCCATCAGCCAACCTAATTTTATCTCCTTCCCTGTCTTCTGCTTTCCTTCCTTCCCTCACCCTGGTAGACTTTCCCAGAGAAAACTGGCCAAGCTGCACGGTGCTGCCTGAGCCAGGCCTAATTGTGGAGAACCTGCAAGGACTTTTCTCTTGTATCTGCTCTCCACACTATTTCATCTTTCCCTCCTCCTGGCAGCCCTTGTATCCTCACTTTTCCCTGCTTCTGCCTCTCCTTCACTACCACCAGTCAGCCTGCTTTTTGTTTGCCCCTCCACTTGAAGTATATTTATTATTTGTTACTTCATTTATATCCCAACTTTCTCCCACCTTGCTCCAAAATGAGGACCCATTACATCAATCTCTTCACCTCCATTTTATCTTCACAACACCCCTGTGATGTAGGTTAGACTGAGAGTGTTTGACTGGTCCAAACTTGCACAGTGAGTTTCCACAGCATCCTGGTGATCTGGCTATTTATTTATTTACTATTATATTTCTACCCCACCCTCCCCGCGAATGGGCTCAGGGCAGCTCACAAAAAGGGCACCATGTGCCAATATAAAACAGTAAAACACCTAAAACACATAAAAACAACCATTATCAAAATAAAATGCTCAGCGGTGTTATTAAAGCATTCAGTCAGAGCAAGATGGTAGCCTGTAGATGAAGCTCCGAGCTTGATTCGGCGGTACGTTCAGTCAAAACACTGTGGCTCAATCTTTTAATGGGCCATCCCAATACCCCATGTTCCCATGAGGTAATTGGTGGTGGTGGTGGTGGCGGCTCCTAATTGAAAGCCTGGCAGAAGAGCTCCGTCTTGCAGGCCCTTCGAAACTGTGAGAGGTCCCGCAGGGCCCTGATCTCCTCCGGGAGCTCGTTCTACCAGTTAGGAGCCGCCACTGAGAAGGCCCTGGCCCTGGTTGCCACAAGCCTGGCCTCCCTGGGGCCTGGAATCATTAATCGATGTTGGGCCCCCGACTGTAGTGCTCTCTGGTGTTAGCCGAATTGCTCTTTAGGAGAGACAATTGGAACAGTTTAATAATCGGGATTCAGATCAGGTGTATACGCAGGATGGGCTAAGCCGTTACGTTTCAATGAAGAGACGAAACAGAGGTTTAAAGCAAACTTTATTTACTGAGTATATAGTTCAATCACACAAGAATAATAATAAAACCACACAGGCATACAAGTACTAGGAAAACAAGTTAGATCACAGCACTGTCGCATGAGCAGGAATATCGTTGGTGGGATATATTTACCTATGTCGTGGCTCAGCTCCGAAACTTCCAGTGGGATGGGAGGGCGGAAGGGGAGAAAATGGGGTAGAAAACACGTGTATCCAGACCAGCCGGGAGCACGTGGATTGATCTTAGCTGCAGACTAAGGCAAAGCGGTTATCGGGGGTTTGGTATAGCAAGTGGGTCAAGAGAGGTTCAAGCAGACAGGAAGAGGTCGTTGGTATGAAGGAGGAGGTTCTCTCTTGGCTCTGTGCAAGATGTTTTAAGGTCTCGGCTGCGAGGGGAGGGGGTGGGCTCAAACGGATTACCAGGTAGCCCGACCCTAAAGGTCAGTGATTGGGTATGATGTCAATATTCAATCTATTGATTAACTAAAGGGGAGGTGTCTAGGCGGGGGCGAGAGGTACGTGCCGGGTCACCAGTAGCTCTGACGTGATGGTTGCTATGTGTAATGAACTTCTATTGTTGGTCTGGCACGG
The DNA here is from genome assembly GCF_001447785.1 of Gekko japonicus. Lineage (NCBI taxonomy): Eukaryota > Metazoa > Chordata > Lepidosauria > Squamata > Gekkonidae > Gekko > Gekko japonicus. The sequence goes on along the minus strand of NW_015161994.1, from coordinate 141,936 downwards.
GATGACTTCTATTGTTAAGCTTCTCAGGTGGAGACACTCGGTCTGGGCTAGGCTTGATGAGCTTCGGGGTGGTGATCAACCTTAATGTTTGCATACATAAAGAGCTTAACGACTCCGGAGACCTTGCTGGCTAGGTGATGATCATCCTATGCAGCTGGCATTGTCTTTGCTTGTCCCCTGGTTGAACCCTATGCTCCACAGTCTCTTCACTAGCCCGCTCTGTGTCCAGCTTATGTTCATAAGCATAACTCATAACATAGTCCAAAATGGATGCCTCTGGTAACACTGGGGTATGTATGGGGAAAGGCTATGTTGAGAATTAAATATATTGATGTTGATAGCAGTTCAGGGGCCTTTGGCTAGAAGGCCAGATGCCAGTATTTTATATAAGTAAAGTACATGAGAGAGAATGGTGGTGGAAGATGAGGTCAAGTCACAGCTGACTTATGGCGATGCCATACGGTTAAGGCAAGAGACATTCAGAGGTGGTTTGCCATTATGAGAGAGAATAGGTGGTGGTTATTTTTGTATATGTGTGGAGAGACTTATTGTGGGATTGTTAATGGCAGGTATATATGTTTAAAGTTATAAAAAAGATTCTGCTTTGAAATGACAGTTATGATCTGTCTTAAGGGGTTGTATTGCCTTCCTTTTTTTCAGTTTTTCATTCTGACAAGTGCAGTTGATGAGAAGTTTTATAACCCCAGAGATTAGACAGAGTATAATAGTCTTTCATGTTTTACTAAAACTTTTGCAAGTATAACTTTAGATAAAATCTAAGAATTTTCTACTGTATTCATTTAGCATCTGAAAGCTGCAAATATATCCATATTAAAAGAAATAATTATGGCTAGTCATCTGTTATAACCTCAGCAATTTATTCCTCTTATCTCCAGAGTCTGCAAAGGAAACAAATAGTAATGCATTATTAGGAAAAAAGTAGCATATTGTGTGACAACTCAAATGTTTAGAATTATCCAACAAGTAAGGGCAGTAGTTTTGTTGTTGTTCTGGGCGTACAGTTTTAACATGAAAAAATAGGGGAAGCAGGGGAGATAGACCAGCTCTACCAATAAATATAGAGGTGGATGGCTCCATCTGTAATACTCATGACATAGATGAGAAATTGTTATAAAAGATTCTGTTGACTCCCAAACACTCATGAGCAGAATTCCACTAGCCCCATGAAGCTTTCTCACTTTGGCTGCTCTGGAGAGTCAGAGGATCTTCAGAAACTGTGTGGGATGTGGTATGGGGGTAGAACTGTAACTATTGAGAAATGACTCTGCAGAAATTGGAAGTGCCACATCCATTCACAGTGAACACGTCATAAAGTGTTGCTAGTACTTTTTACAGTTACATTCTTCTTCCCATATCTTTGTATACTATATTAACTTATTCATTATGACAATATCCCATAGACTCATCATTCATTTAAGAAATGAAAGCAGTATAGTACTACCTTTCCTAATCTGAATGGTGACCAGTATATTTATAATATAAAATTTTCCTTAACCAGTTTTGATGATCTGAAACGTTGTCGTTGCAGTATTCAGCTGCTGTGAGAATGGCTAAGTTGCCTTGAGTGCCATTGAGGTGGAAGGTGGGAGGTAAATAACTGTAACTCCAGTCCTATTCTCAGCACACCAAATGATCCATTGTCTACAGCCAAGCTCTACACTACAGCCATATCTGTTCCAGTCCCTCAGACAGAGATTCTTACCTGCAGGATCTACAACAGACATTTTCGGAATTACAGTACCGACCTGATGTAGTAAGGAAACAGATCAACAAAGCCAGAATGATACCAAAGAGTAACCTGCTACAAGATAAGCCCAAATGAAACAGCAACAGAACACTACTGCTGGTTACATACTGCTCTCAGCTCAAAATGGTTCAACGCATCATTAATGACCTACAACCTGTGCTGGACAGTGATGCTCCTCTCTCACAGGTGTTGGGAGCCAAACCTTTTCTTGTCCATAGACAGCCTCCTAACCTTAAACAACTTCTCACCCACAGTCTTAAACAACTTCTCACCTTCCAAAGATAGACACAAACTCTGGGACCAGGGCCTGCAGCAAACCAAGATGCCAGCTCTGTCCCCATATCCAGTGTGAAACACATCTGTCATACCATCTTAGGTTCATTTACTTGTTCATCTTCCAACATTATATAGGTCAGTACATATGCAAAAGAATAAATAGGCATAAATCCAGCATTAAAAATTGCAACAAAAACAGTAGGGGAACGTTTTAATCTTCCAGGTCATTCCATTGCTGACCTAAGAATGGCAGTCTCCAAAAAAAACAGTTTCAAGGGAAAATTACAGTGTGAGATTGCTGAACTTGAGTTTATTCACAAGTTCAGAACAAAGAACCTCCCCTTCCACAGGGCTGAATGAGGACATAGGATTCTTATATCACTACAGATGCTAATTTTTTGCCCCTAAGCATTTTCCCTCTGCTTTAAACTAGCTGATTACTATATGTATGGTACCTTTGTATCCTTTTGTGTGAGCTGGCCTTGGGCTGGGAGGGTGGGGTATACATTTTAATAAATAAAATAAAAATAAATCCCTCCCACCTTCTGACTAGAATTAAAGGACTCCGAGATCTCCATTTCTATTTGTGTCTGATGAAGGGAGCTTTGACTTCCCAAAGCTTACACCTGGAAACTCTTGTTGGTCTCTAATATGCTCCTGGATTCAAATCTGTTTTACTGCAGACAAACACAGCTGCTTTCTGAAAGTAACTCAAGAAGTGTCTCTTCCCCATGGACAAGTAGCCACATTCTCACGACTCTGTTTTGGTCACATTTTCTCCAGTACTTTCCCTCTTTAAAATCAGTACCATGTTAATGATGACAGATGTCCTTGATAAGCTTTACAAGAATTTGGGATTTGATAATGGACTTGCCATATATAAGACCTATTTCAGTCCCTAAATTCCACATTCTCCCTGCCAATGTACAAATATATATTTTATATAAAATCACATTGTTTAACTACTTGCTAATTAGAAAGCTGTATTCCTTTTTTTGGATACAGTGAACTGAAGAACTGGGGTGAACTACCATGAATTTTAGCGCAATTCATGGTGGCTTGTGACAGTTCGTGAAGAGCAGAAAGCAAGGGTTTACCCCTGCTTTCTGCTCTTCATGAGAAACAGCTGAACTGCTGGGTGTCATGCCTGCCCCTGCTGATGACCCTGATGAGGCACCTGCCAGCCAGGAGCATGTGGAATTACAGGCTCCTGAGGACAGTACTGCAGCAGACTTATAGGCAAAGACTGGCTCCTGTAGCAGAAAGCTCCCTAAGTGGCAAGGAGGATAGAGCCTCCCAGGAAACACCTGCACAGGATCAGGCTCTGCTGCATCACAGTGATTCATCATCGGACTCACCGCCACCTGTGACCAGGCTCCGGAATCTACGGAGACAGGAGCTGAGAGACCGATGCCGGGATGCACGCATGCGTGCCAGACGATCTCTTAGCCCTGAGTATTGACTGGAGCTTGACCTTGCTCCCTGCCAGCTAATGAGATAATTAGCCAGCACTGTATATCTTCAAGCCTGTTGCTGGAAGGAACTTGTGCTGGCAAACGTCGTTTGACAGGACCTTACTCCATGTATCTCTGCTCCAGACTTCGTGGAACTCTTGTCAGCTTGATCCTCAGCGTTTGACCCTCGGCTTCGTTGACCCTGCTTTCGTCTCTGACTCCTCTGGCATCGTTGGGATTTATGGACATTGAACTCTGGTATGTCTGACCCTGGCTTTGGACTCTGATTTAAACCTGTTTGAACTGTGCCGCTTGTCTTACTCGGCTTAACCTCGGACTGCTCCTGGACTTTGCTCACTTGCGTCACGCCCCCTGGCCCTGCCGTGACAGATTGCCAGCACCCACAACTCTCACTCATTTCCACCATGGAAGACGGAGCAACCGGAGGTATGGACCCACTGGAGGGAATGCTAGCACAGGTGCAGCAATTAACTCAAGCTGTGCTTGCTTTGCAACAACAGACCGCTACAAATGCTGTTGCTTTAGCGAATGCTGGCACACCTCCCCCACGCTGCCCAATAAATCCTTCTGTCCGTTTTGGTGGCAGTGTTGATGAGTTCCCCGCATTCCTAGCACAATGTAATCTTTATATTGAGCTCAGAGCTCGGGACTTTGTTTCTGATAAAGCTAGAGTCTGTTTCATTTTAAGCCTGCTTAAAGGGCAAGCGGCCAAATGGGCCACACCCTTGCTGGTAGGGAATTCTCCCCTGCTGTCTGACTTCCAGGCTTTCAAGGTTTATTTTGCCAATGCCTATGCTAATCCTGTGAAAACAGAAACCGCTAACCACAAGATAAGGGCTCTTAAGCAGCACAACATCTCAGTCTCTCAGTACACTACTGAGTTCCAGCTACTGGCTCAGGACCTAGAGTGGAATGAGGCAGCATTCATTGACCAATATACTGAGGGGTTGTCTGATGAAATTCTAGATGAACTTCCACGCAGTGAACGCCCTGGCACTTTACAAGCCCTCATCCATCTTTGTCTCCGCATTGATGGGAGGTTACAGAGCCGGGGGTCCTCCAGTACTCCATACTCACCACAGACTCCCTTCCTGGTGCCAGTGCGGTTGCAACTCCCAGACAACCGCTGGCTCTTCATCCACGCCATGTTGGACTCAGGGGCCGCCTGTTGTTTCATGGACATTCTTTTTGCCAAAGAACACGGCGTTCCCCTTCAAGAGAAGGCAACCCCAGCGCTTGTAGAAGCCATTGATGGACGCCTGCTCCGCTCCGGACCCGTCGTCCAAGAAACCCAGCCACTCACCTTGTGGATACAGCAGCACCAGGAACAAATAACTTTCGACTTGGTGAGGATGCCGAGGTTTCCAGTCATCCTGGGTCTCTCCTGGCTGCGCCACAACAACCCTCAGGTAGACTGGGTACATCAGGAGCTCCAGTTCGGCACCAGTCCTGCACCCACGCCTTCCGTGGAAACGATGGTAGACACCCCGTCTTCAGCACCATCGCCAGAACCATCACCAGCTGCTTTGCTGCTGGGCGCTGCGGCTCCCGCTTTACCTGCCACCTATCAGGACTATGCAGACGTCTTTGACGAAAAGGAGGCAGACCAGCTACCCCCGCATCGGCCCTACGACTGTGCCATCAACCTCATCCCCGACGCTCCGTTACCCTCAGGCCGCCTTTACCCAATGGCAGAACCGGAGCTGGCTGCGCTGAGGGACTATTTGGACAAAAATCTGGCCAGAGGGTTTATTCGGCCCTCTACGTCTCCTCTGTCTTCCCCAGTCCTCTTTGTGAAAAAGAAGACAGGAGACCTCAGGCTCTGCAATGACTACAGGGCCCTGAACAAAATCACCATACGGGATAGGTACCCCCTCCCGTTGATCCCTGAGCTCATGGACCGTTTGCGGGGAGCTCAAATCTACACAAAGCTAGACCTGCGTGGCGCCTACAACCTGGTGAGAATCAAGGCGGGAGACGAATGGAAAACCGCCTTTGGTACCCGCTATGGCCAGTATGAGCACTTGGTCATGCCCTTTGGATTGACCAACGCCCCTGCAGTGTTCCAACGCTTTATGAATGACATCTTCCGTGACCTCCTCGACCGCTTCGTGGTAATTTATTTAGATGACATCCTGATCTTTTCCGCCACCGTGCCTCAACACATTGACCACGTAAGGCAAGTGTTGCACCGCCTGCGCACCCATGGACTCTATGCGAAACTAGAAAAATGCGAGTTTCATCGTAAGTCTGTTGAGTTCCTGGGGCATATTATCTCCCCTGAAGGCACACTGATGGACCCCAAGAAGGTGGAAGCCATACTCCAATGGCAGCCTCCCCAAAACCGGAAGGATGTTCAACGCCTCCTGGGGTTCTCCAACTACTGCCGTCCATTTATACCTGCCTATGCCGACCTCACCAAGCCTCTGACCCGTCTCCTTCGCCTGAAGGAACCCTTCCAATGGACCCCGGAAGCTGACCAAGCCTTCACCATCTTGAAACAGTGTTTTGCGTCCGGCCCTCTGCTGCGCTACCCTGACCCAAATCTTCCCTTCGTAGTGGAAGCCGATGCCTCTAGTGTGGCCTTAGGGGCTGTTCTATCTCAGAGAGCGTCCCCCTCTCAGCCATTGCAACCCTTTGCCTATTATTCCCGGCAACTCTCCTCCGCCGAACAGAACTACACCATCTGGGAACGAGAGTTGCTGGCCATCAAGACCGCCTTCGAGGTTCGGCGTCATCACCTCAAAGGAGCCCGTCATCCGGTACAGGTACTCACGGACTATCGCAACTTGGAGCACCTCCAAACCACCCGCAGGTTGAACCAGCGCCAAATTTGTTGGTCCCTCTTTTTCTTGCGGTTCAACTTCACGATTTCCTACATTCCTCAGACACAGAACCAGAAAGCCAACGCTCTGTCCCGCAAACCGGAGTACACACCGACGTCTAAAACGGAAGCACCTGATACCAGTATCCTGCCACCTACCGTCTTCGCCGCTGCTCCCAAACCTGCATCCCTCGCTGAGGACATCGGGGCCAGTCAGGCTACAGACTCGTGGGCTCAACAACGCCTTCAGGATGTACAACAAGGGAATTCCAAAGACCTAACGGTAAAAAACGGCGTGCTCTACCATCAGGACCGGATCTATGTTCCTCCCGGACCCCTGCGAGCCCGCATCCTGCGCCTCACCCACGATGCGCCTCCAGCTGGACATTTTGGGCAACACAAAACCGCCCATCTCCTCACCCGAGAGTTTTGGTGGCCCCGGGTTTGGGCAGACGTTGACCATTATGTTAGCACGTGCCGTGTCTGCCGCCGGGCCAAGGAGGTTCCTGCCAAACCCTCCAGCCTCCTTTGCCCACTTCCTGTCCCATCTAGCCCTTGGGAAGTCATCTCAATGGACTTCATAGTCGACCTTCCCCGTTCACATGGGCATTCGTGTATCTTTGTGGTGGTGGATCTACTCACAAAGATGGCTCACTTCGTTCCCTGTCCGAAGATTCCCACCGGACCGGAAACTGCCCAGCTTTACCTCCACCACATCTTCAGGCTGCATGGTGTCCCAGCACAGATCATATCGGATTGAGGCCCGCAATTCTCTTCCCGATTCTGGCAGGCATTGCACCGGGGACTGGGGACGGAGGTTCACCTGTCCTCCGGGTACCATCCTCAAACCGACGGCCAGACGGAGAGAACGAATGCCACTCTCGAACAGTATCTCCGCTGTTATACCACGTACCAACAAGACAACTGGTACTCCTTGTTACCTTTGGCCGAGTTCGCCTATAATAACGCGGTGCACTCGTCCATTCAAGCCACCCCCTTCGCAGCCAATTATGGGTATCACCCCCGCTTCTTCTCGCCCGTCGGACCCCCATCTGACGTTCCAGCCACGGAGGACAGGATCCAAGAGCTCCATGCCCTTCACGAGCTCCTTCGGGATCAATTGCAGCATGCCAAAGAAACCTGTAAACTGGCAGCTGACCGCCACCGACAGGAAGGAACACCCCTGCAAGTCGGCGATCTCGTCTGGCTCTCCACACGATACCTTCGCGCTCCAGGCCGCTGCGCCAAACTCAACGCCCGCTTCATTGGGCCCTACCAAATAGACGCCCAGATCAACCCTGTGGCCTTCCGTCTAGTTCTGCCAGACCATCTCCGGATTCACCCCGTGTTCCATCGGTCCTTCCTGCAGTTAACGGCTCCTCCGGACCCGAACCGGGACACTCCACCAGCACCCCCACCTCCCGTCATGATCAATGACGAGGAGGAATACGAGGTGCAGCAGGTCCTCGATTCCCGCCTCCATAGGGGTGTCCTGCAGTATTTGGTGGACTGGAAGGGCTATGGCCCTGATGATCGATCCTGGGAACCTGCCTCTCAACTGCACGCCCCAGACTTGGTCCAGCACTTTCATGAGGCCTACCTGGACAAACCCGGCCCTTTGGATGAGGGGGGGGCTGAGGGGGGGATAGTGTCATGCCTGCCCCTGCTGATGACCCTGATGAGGCACCTGCCAGCCAGGAGCATGTGGAATTACAGGCTCCTGAAGACAGTACTGCAGCAGAGACTTATAGGCAAAGACTGGCTCCTGTAGCAGAAAGCTCCCTAAGTGACAAGGAGGATAGAGCCTCCCAGGAAACACCTGCACAGGATCAGGCTCTGCTGCATCACAGTGATTCATCATCGGAATCACCGCCACCTGTGACCAGGCTCCGGAATCTACGGAGACAGAAGCTGAGAGACCGACGCCGGGATGCACGCATGCGTGCCAGATGATCTCTTAGCCCTGAGTATTGACTGGAGCTTGATCTCGCTCCCTGCCAGCTAATGAGATAATTAGCCAGCACTGTATATCTTCAAGCCTGTTGCTGGAAGGAACTTGTGCTGGCAAACGTCGTTTGACAGGACCTTACTCTGTGTATCTCTGCTCCAGACTTCGTGGAACCTTGTCGGCTTGATCCTCGGCTTTTGACCCTCGGCTTAGTTGACCCTGCTTTCGTCTCTGACTCCTCTGGCATCGTTGGGATTTATGGACATTGAACTCTGGTATGTCTGACCCTGGCTTTGGACTCTGATTTAAACCTGTTTGAACTGTGCCACTTGTCTTACTCGGCTTGACCTTGGACTGCTGCTGGACTTTGCTCGCTTGCGTCACGCCCCCTGGCCCTGCCGTGACACTGGGAGCTCCCTGACACTCAGCTGTTTGGTTTAAATGGCTCTAAGCCATTTAAACCACCTGTGTTTTTTGTTCGCTGTGGCTTTCTGTAGGGAGCAGAAAACAGAGATTTAAATGTTGCTGCTTTCTGCTCTGCATGAAGAGCCGTGGGGGAGCAGAAAGCAGGGTTTAAATGGAAGGGGCGAAGTCCCTTTCTGGGAGATCTTTCCCCAACCTTTCTGCAGGCCGTGGCTCACTGCGGCAAGCAGAAAGTAAGGGAGGGAAGTCCCTTCCTGGGAGATCTTCCCCCTATCTTTCTACTGACTGTGGCTCCCTGCAGCCAGCAGAAGGGAAGGGTTGGAAGCAATGCTCCCTCTAAGCCATGGAGTCTTGTGAGCAAAAACTCTACTTTGTGAGCTCCTGGCATTAAAGTTGTGAATGAGGGATTTGGCTGCTGCAGAAATTCATTTGCTCGAGAGCCATCCTTCCTGAGCTAAGAGAAGAATGTGTGAGCTGGAGGCTGAAAAACTGTGAGCTAGCTCACACTAACTCAGCTTAGAGGGAACACTGGTTGGAAGTCCCTTCCCAGGAGAACTCCTCCCCCCCCCCATCTTTCTGCTGGCTGTGTCTAGTTTGGATCTCCCCCTTTGAAGCGGCGGGGAGCAAAACCAGAAGGTTAAATGGGTAGGGTCTGCCACTCAGCTGTTAGATTTAAATGGCTCCCAGCCCTTTAAACCCTCCCAATCTGCTCCCTGCTGTTTGGAAAGGGGGAGCAGAACTGGAGGGTTAAATGAAGCTATTTAAACCTCTGCTTTGTGCTCCTAGTGGCTTTTGCAGGGAGCTGAGGTTTAAACTTTAAATGTCTCACAAACCTATACGAATGATTTGGTTTGGGAACCAGCATATCTGTTTGGTTTGGTTCATGGTTCGGTTCATGTCTATCCCTAGTCCTGAACCATGAGGAAATGCAGGATATAAATGTTTAAATAAATAAATAAAATACATAAATATGAGGAGACAAAGCTACAGTGAGAATCCTTTGGGATGTGGTGCACAAAAAACTTCTGCAATTCACCTGACTTAGTTGATTTGCCCTTTCCCCACTCCTTCCCCAAAACCTTGTAGGTTCTCACTTCTAGCAAAGTGTCAGTTGCAGTTGCTGACTCTGACTCAGTGTGGGGGTCAGGGCTGCATAGCAGAACTAAAATACAGGGCTGTTTAAATGTGGTCTCAATTGCACTCACAATTAAGGTCAAGATTAAAACCTCCAGGAAGAGGGGAAAATATTTAGCATGGGATCCAAGCCATAACCCAGAGAAAATGCCCTTGCATAGCTCCCAGAAACTACAAATTTGATCAGTTACAGGGAGGATGACACCCTCTGCTTCGCTTTATCAACTGGCCACCAACCAAAAGCAACTGTGTCTTGTCTTGATTGAGTATGAGTTTATTTACCTTCATCCAGCCTGTTGCAGGCAGTCTTTTTGGGAAGAAATACCATACAACATTCTGGCAGAAAGGAGAAATGGATCTGATGACATCTCACTCTAAATCTACAGTCTCTCCTAGTGGTTTCATAAGAGAGGCAGTATAGCCAAAATGTGTCCCAAATGCAGTTATATATCTAGAAACCGGCTCGTCTTTAATGGAAACATGTGCATGGCTTATGACATTCAAATACTGGCTACGTCTACACTATAACTTTGAATCTGGGAGTCTCATATATCACATGCTCTCTGAGCTCAATGTTTCAAATTGGTCAGCACACATTGGGGGGAAAATCAAAGTACTGGGTCTATCTATAGAATCACTGTCTATGCTGCCCTCTGTTGCTGCATTTCAACAGATTAAAAACAGAATGTTAGGTATTGAGCGCTGTTGAATCTCCAAAGTCTCCAAAACAAATCCACATTTAAAGGTTAAAGCAAAATTTATTTCAAAGCGTTTGAAAGAAGCAGGAACAATAGAATTGTTAGGAATGGACACAAACCCCAAAGGGGACCATGATAAAGGGAATTGAACCAAACTGTAACCAATAGATCTCTTTCCCGCCGGCGCGAATAAGGTAGGCACTGGCAGGCAATTGCCTGAGAACATAACAGTTTGCCTTTCTCAAAACAGGCCCTTGGTTCATAGACAATAGACACTACTAACGAGGCAGCAGATAACAGAGTTACTCCTTTACACACCAGCTGGGTAACCTTGAGCTGTTCCAGGCATCTAAGAAGTGGGAGGGTGCAGAATACAGAAGCGAAAGGAACGGGGGGGAAGGGAACATACTCCAAGCAATATAACACTCAATGGCAGCTTGCTGACATACTGCCTCCCTGAAAATACACTTTACCCCCCATCTCCCGGAATCTCCCGGAACCTCCCGGAATCTCCCGGCGTGTTCGGGAAACGCTCATGAAAGCGGCGCAACATATAAGGGGCCCTAATATCCCCTTCTTCCACCCATTCCCGGTGCTGGGGACCAAAATCCACCCATTCGAAGAGATACCAACGTTTCCCCCTCTTCAACTTACAATCTAGGATATCTGCAATTTCAAAATGCTCATCACCTTCGAGCAAGATCGGTGGCGGAGGGACATGTTCAGGTCGCCATTTGGACGAACCCGGGTCTTTCTTAAGAAGGCTCATGTGAAAGACTGAATGCAACGCCCTCAATTTTTTTGGAAGCTCAACATCAACCGCCACCTGGTTCAGGATTCTGCGAACTTTAAATGGACCAATAAACTTCCACCCCAGTTTGTGACTCGGCCGCAAGAGCTTAATATTCTTAGTTGACACATAAACCATATCCCCAGGCTGCAGACCCAAACCCTCCACCCTTCCTCTGTCAGCCTGTTCTCTTCCACCCCAGTTTGCGGCTCGGCCGCAAGAGCTTAATATTCTTAGTTGACACATAAACCATATCCCCAGGCTGCAGACCCAAACCCTCCACCCTTCCTCTGTCAGCCTGTTCTTT
>NW_015161994.1:129747-129866 GCF_001447785.1 Gekko japonicus | reverse complement strand
AAAACAAATCCACATTTAAAGGTTAAAGCAAAATTTATTTCAAAGCGTTTGAAAGAAGCAGGAACAATAGAATTGTTAGGAATGGACACAAACCCCAAAGGGGACCATGATAAAGGGAA
>NW_015161994.1:93541-124354 GCF_001447785.1 Gekko japonicus | reverse complement strand
GGGGGGGCAGCCCTGGAGGAGGCTGTCCCGGGATCGGTTGTTGTCCCGGCGGAGGCTGCTGACCTGGTATCGGTGGCTGTCCCGGCGGAAGCTGCTGTGGTACCGGTACTGGTGGTCCCTGAGGGAGGGGAGGCGGTAGAGGTTCCAGCGCCTGGGCTGCCATCGGGTTCGCGAGGCGATGATCCATCATTGTCGGCAAGGCATCAAACACATCAGCTACGGTTCGCATGACCTGCTGCAGCGACCGTTCGATTTCTTCCAGGCGGTCCTCACTTGGACCCCTGTAAGGTTCGCTGAGCCCGGGGCCCGATCCTCTCCCGGGATCTTCCGCCCAGTAATCATCGACCTCCCCTCGGTAACGTCCGCGTCTCTGCTCCCGCTCACTCAGGCTGTCCCGGAGGCTGCTCCCTCGGTAGGAATAAGTCTCCCGCGTGCCTTGGGTATCAAACATAGTCCAGTCTTCGTTGGCCTGCACCTGGTTCCTGCCCCAGTGACTTGGGGTCGGAGGCGGCCATGGCAAATAGCTCGGGCGAGGTACCGTCCCCCCGTTGCTCCCGTCGTAGGGACCCAGCCGGCCGCCGTGGTGATCAGTGGGCCCGCAGAGGTGACCGGGACTCCGAATAAGTCCCCCTCCGTTGCGGGTACTGTCGTAGGCACTGTCGTAGGTACTGTTGTCGGTACCGTGGTAGGTACGTTCCCCTCTGTCCCGCTCATGATTGCAATCAGACTCGGGACGATGAGGAAGAAGGATTCCTAACAAAATGTTGAATCTCCAAAGTCTCCAAAACAAATCCACATTTAAAGGTTAAAGCAAAATTTATTTCAAAGCGTTTGAAAGAAGCAGGAACAATAGAATTGTTAGGAATGGACACAAACCCCAAAGGGGACCATGATAAAGGGATTTGAACCAAACTGTAACCAGTAGATCTCTTTCCCGCCGGCGCGAATAAGGTAGGCACTGGCAGGCAATTGCCTGAGAACATAACAGTTTGCCTTTCTCAAAACAGGCCCTTGGTTCATAGACAATAGACACTACTAACGAGGCAGCAGATAACAGAGTTACTCCTTTACGCACCAGCTGGGTAACCTTGAGCTGTTCCAGGCATCTAAGAAGCGGGAGGGTGCAGAATACAGAAGCGAAAGGGACAGGGGGGGAAGGGAACATACTCCAAGCAATATAGCACTCAATGGCAGCTTGCTGACAAGCGCCAGAAATTATACAGTTTAGCCAATAACACCTGCTCCCCTTTGAGTCTCGAGATCCCTCTTACTACAGGGAAGATGGCTTCATATTTATCTTCCCTGCAGGTCCCACAACAGTGCAGAGTGTTTACTCTGGCCTTTTTATATGGCAGATTTAACAAGATATCTCACTCAGCCAGATACTGCCCCTGCAAACAAAAATGTGCTGAATCAATAACTCACTCATGTCCTTCTGCATTGTCACCTGTATGTGGATCTAAGGCATATATATTTACATTCGACTTTAAGCAGCATGGTGGATTGCCCTGATGCACTTAAGGTGCACAGACTTCTAAATGATTTCTGTTCTAACATCACTGAGAAGGTGGCCAAGTTTCTCCACTCTGCTTTAAAGCTGTGCCAGAGACATAGTCTTTTCATAGGTGTGTTTTAACCCACTCTTAAATTGTACAGTCTAGAGACATAGTATTTTAATATGTATGTTTTCAATCTGCTTTTAAATTGTATAATCTGTATTGACAATTTATGCCAATAAAGGCTAACTTGAACTTGAGAGGCAGTATAGGTCCTTGTGAAACTCCATGGGATAATTCCCACTGAGAGGAGCAGCAATCACCCAGTACCATTTTATAGCACCTCCTAGTAAAGAAGGTGTGGAAGCACTGCAAGATATTGCTTCCTAAGCCCATTCTACAAAGATGATCCAACAGGAAGTTAAAGTTTATAATACTGCAGATGTCTGAGAACCAGGAGAATCTCTCTCTCTCTCCTGAACTTCCACTACAAACTACATTGTAATAGGTCTTCTTCATCAAAGAGTACCTGGAACTATCCAGCCAGTGCCTATTCTACTATATCAGCTGAAAAGGGATAATTGGTCATGTGCTTGTACAATTCCCTGCTCAGCTGTGAAGAGACTCCGTAGGCAGACACAAGGCAACCTCCCTGAAGGATAAACAAAGTATTCATGTGTCTCCTGTAAACAACAACAAAAATAGTTCTGGATTTTTTAAAAAAAGTGGAAAAAGAGAAATGTGACATATACTGTCTTCTTTAACTTTAGCTTATATCACTGTTTCATGTTCTTATGCCTAAATAACCCATAGTAGGAATACTAATGTCTGCAGAGATTGATGTGGCAGCCTGCAGAAGGTGCCTAGGCTAGACATAACCTTGTTAATTTTTCAAAAGTGCCTTGGATTCATAACAACGTGATGATTTATTAATGCTTAAATGTCTTCCCTACAGCTAACTGCCACTTTGCGGAATTTAGTTGACTTGCCTCAATCAAGGTGTAAACTCCTGAGCAGTGGAGCAATTCCAGAGCTTTGTCTGATGATGGAGGAACGTATGAATGACAAGGATATATGTACCAATGTGGCCAGAATATTCAGGTACCTATTTTAACCCATTAAGCATACTTTTAAGAAGTTGCTACTTTATTGCAGTTACAGAATTTGGATTTTATTCCTTTTGAAATACTACATGCCATCATCTCGTGTTCCTATGTAGTTTCTTTTGCTGAAATATTGTTTTGGATTTTGTCTTGGTAGGGGCAAGAAAATGCATTTAAGCTGCAAGGACAGCAAGCAATGCAGGAATAGCACCCACACCACCCCTGTTCCTTCACCACTTGCTGCTGTCACTACAGCCTAGCTCCTTGCTCCTCTCGTTTCTGGTATTACCAGAACCCCCCCTCCATAGCCCAGACCCTCCCCTTCCCTCCCAAACTGTGTTCCCTATGCTATTTTGAAAGCAGCTCCTTCTAGCAGTGGCAATGGAGGGAAGTACTGTGAGCTAGAGAAAGACAGGCTAATCAAAGGGCGTAGATTTTCCAATTTCGGGGGGGGGGGCCTGGGCCAGAGGCATTGCTATGCTAGGTCCTTAAAAGAACTGAGGCCCAGTGACATCATAGGGAAGAGCCAATGACATCACAGGCCATTGTCACTGTCTATGGAGGCAGAGCCATGTGAGATTTAGGAAGGGGCTCCCCAGAAATTTAGGGGGGCCTGGGGTAAACCCAGGAAAAGTTGGGAGTTGGCCAGTGGTTATAATGGTATCTCAGCGGTCTCCTGCTGTGTCCTTTATTTAACTTCACTTTTAGAATACTCATTTTAAGATCTGCAAATACACATACCATGTGCATAAGACAAACAAATGCTCACAAATTTGAAAGTAAGGAGGGCAGCACAGAAAAGCATGTAGGGGAACATTTTAAAAGTATTCCTGGACATTCATTTACAGGAGTCTTGTGTCTGCCTTATTCATAAGGGTGACTTTGTACTGAAATTTACTAAATTATGGCATCACAGATGCTTCTGTTTGGTAAATGCAGGGCTGGAGTCTCTGAGCCAGAATACCAAATAGTTGCCGTGCACTCAATTTATGAGCCATGTACAGAGTTTAGAGTAGCAGCAATCTTCTTCTCACTTCAAACTCATATCCTACAAATGAGTACAAGTCCCAGAGCACTGAGCCTATTCCCAGGGATCATCATTCCCTATTCCTCCTGTCATTCCACTCTGTGACCTGTCATTCCAGTCCCACAGCACAGGTTCTATTGCTAGGGATCATCATTCCACTCTGAGGACTGTCATTCCAGAACCAGAGCACAGATTCTCTTCCTAGGGACTGTCTTTCCAATCTGGGGGCTGTCATTCCAGTTTCAGAGTAGCCTGTCTGGGCCCAAAGACCTTAATGGAAAACCATTCCACATTTTCTTTGCAACTTTTTTTGTGCTGCAATGTATTTCAGTGGAGCCCATGCAAGTCAATTGGCATTTCTGGCTCCCATTATCTCCAATGGGCCTTCAAGCCTCTCCCATTATTTCCAATGGGCAATCCTGTCATTCCTTTTATACATCCCAGTTAGCTGTCCCTTTGTACCACACCATTTTAAGTAACAGCAAAAAGAAGAGCATGAACATGTACAGAGTGCACATTTCTTGCCAATGTTCTTTCTGAGCTGCACACAGAGCAAAAGGAAACTTTAAAAGGCCTCTGATCTGCATGCCCTCCCCCCAGTCTTGTTCATGCAGATGGGCTTACCATTTAAAAATGAAATTGAAATTGAAAGAAGAGCTTAGGAGTGGTTGAAGCATCTCCCCCACTACCATGAAAAAAACCAGTTCTCAGTCAAGGATATATAGACCCAAGTAAAATAAAATAGAGACACATTTCCCCCCAAAATGTAAATTGGAGTCCAGCAAGTATGTTGGGCCTAACAGAGACTTTGCAGTCTGACTGTTGCTACATTGAAAGTGGGTGGAGACAGCCAGGGTTAAGGACTATACTTTCTTTTCTGACAGACACCAAACATATTCAAGGACTGATATGTTCTGGATATCAAAAACCTTCATTATTACTCTAGAGTGTGCAAAGATACAACCAAAAACCTGATGGATCCAGCTGCAAGAGACCTTCTCTTCCTGTTGCAAGGAATGTTATCAAATCTCTTTCCCCACTCAACTTTTCCTGTCTCCAGAGATCTGTCTTCCTAAAGACTCTCTAGCACAGAGGTGTCGAACTCAGAGGGGCCGGATACGACATTTGTCACGTTCTCGGGCCGGTGTCAGGACCCACAGCAAAACAACAAAGTACACGTTTCCAGGAACGTTTTACTTTTATTGAAAAGCCATAGATGCAGTAACATAAACACTGTTAGGAATGGCGGGCTACCTATGCGCATAATAGGATATAGGGCATTCGTATGTGCCCCCCCCAGCAATACCCAATTAGGTGGACTCCCGCACGCAGGAGATTGCAAGAGCCTCTAACGGTAGCGAAGCTGGGAACGAAGAAGCTCCCACGGAAGGTAGACACCACAATCTCCTCCAGTAACTCTTTACAGATAAGCGTTGCAGCTGTGAAGCAATTAAGCGCATGGGAAGGAATGCAAAGCAATTAGAAAGCCTCTCCACACTCATGGCAGCTTAGCTGACATACTGCCCCCTCGAAAATCAACTCCCCCCCCCACTTCAGATATCTCCCGGTTATTCCGGGAGATCTCCCGGTTTTTCCGGGAACTCTTGGTGGAATCTGCGGATCAACTGAGGGGCCCGAATATCCCCTACTTCCACCCACTCGAGGTGCTGGGGTCCAAAGTCTTTCCATTCCACCAGATAAAACAGTTTACCACGTTTGACTTTAGAATCCAAAATCTTAAAAATCTCATAACAAAATCTCTCGATCAAAATAGGCGGTGGTACAGGACGTTCTGGACGCCATGGGCAGGACCCAGAATCTTTTTTCAGGAGGCTGAAATGAAATACAGAATGCAATTTCCTCAAGTTCTTAGGCAATTCCACATCTACAGCAACATTATTGATAATTTTATGCACTTTAAAAGGCCCAATGTACTTCCACCCAAGTTTTCTGCTCGGTCTCAACATTTGAATGTTTTTTGTAGATACATACACTGAATCCCCAGGCTGCAGAGCCCAACCCTCTCTTGTCAGCCTGTGTTTTGTAAGCCTCCTTAGCCGCGTCCAATGTTTTACACAAGAGGGGCCAAGAGTCCCGCAGTTGTTTGCACCACAGCCCCGCCTTCCCAGGCCCCAAGTCCATGTTTCCATCCAGAAAGGGAACTGGCAGGCTATCATATCCATAGAGTGCTTTAAACGGGGACATTCCCGTCGACGAACGACAAGTGTTATTATAGCAGAATTCTGCCAAGGGCAACAAATCGTTCCAATTGTCCTGTTGATAGTTTGTAAAGCAACGGAGGCATTGTTCCAATGTCTGATTTACCCTCTCCGTTTGTCCATCCATCTCCGGGTGGTAAGTGCTACTCAAACCCCTCTCCACCCCCATATGTTTCATCAATTCCCCCCAAAATCGGGAAACAAATTGCGTGCCACAGTCCAAAATCACCTTGGTTGGAAGCATATGAAGTCTCACCACATGCACCAGGAATGCTGCATTAGGAACGCCTTAGCAAGGGCTTTAGCCGTAGGCAGGGAAGCAAAGGGAATGAAGTGTGCTTGCTTGGAAAACAAATCAACCACCACCCAAATCACAGTCATTGATTTGCTGGGAGGCAAATCTGTGATGAAGTCCATGGAAATAACTTCCCAGGTCGACTTGGTGTGGGGAGAGGTTGCAAGAGACCCGAGGCCTTCCCTGGACGATGTTTACTCATGGCGTAAATTTGGCATGACTGGACGAACGAAGATAAATCCTTGCACATGTGCGGCCACCAGAATTGTCTCTGTAGTAATTGAAGAGATTTTACGAAGCCCGAGTGGCCCACCAATTTTGAGCCATGCACAGATTGCAGCACTTCCCCCCTGAGAGTTTGGGGAACTTACAGTTTATGACCGCGATACCAGCAGCCATTCTCCCATTGCTCGCAATCCCCCACCGCTTCAATCTGTTCTGTATCCGCCTCTGAGAAGGTGGAGTTGAACTTGTCAGACCAAGAGTTTTGGGGGGGCGCCTTCGGCGTAGGCGGGTTAAGAGGCGGTGTGGACAGCGGAGGTGGGTCGAGGTGGGCCTGGCTGCGAGTCGTCACTGCTCCACCCAAGTGAGAGGGTGTGAACACCGAATTGAGGATCACTTCCCGTTGGCTGTCGTGTTGGGGGAGGCGTGATAGCGCGTCAGCTAACGAATTGGCCGAGCCAGGGAAATGGTGAAGTGTGAACTGGAACTTAGAGAAGAAATCAGCCCACCTAAGCTGTTTAGCGTTAAGGCACCGGGGCGTTTTGAGAGTCTCTAAGTTCTTATGGTCTGTCCATACCTCAAATGGGACCCTAGCCCCCTCAAGCCAATGTCTCCATGTAGAAAGCGTGAGTTTTATTGCCCCGCCTCCTTTTCCCATACTGACCAGTTCCTCTCCATGTCATTGAATATTTTTGACACGTAAGCCAATGGATGCAACAACCCCCTCTTGTAAGATGCCCCCCCATGGCTACATCAGAAGCGTCAGTTTGTACAATGAACTTTTTCGATTCGTCAGGCTGACCCAGAACCGGCTCCGAGGTGAATAGAGCCTTTAGGCGCATGAACGCTTCCTGACATTCCCCAGTCCATGGGGAGCATAAGTTCATGAAGACCCCCGGGCCCCCCTGAAGACCGAAGGGCATCACCAGGTACTCAAATTGGCCGAGTGGGGTGTTGAACGCAGTTTTCGTCTCGTCTCCTTCTTTGATGCGCACACGAAAGTATGCGTCTCTGAGCTCTAACTTGGAAAATATTTTCCCTTTAGCTGCCTCCGTCAGTAGATCTTTAATTAAAGGCATGGGGTAGGCGTTAGTGGAAGACAGTGCATTTAAACTCCGGTAATCTGTGCAGAGTTGTAACCCCCCATCCTTCTTCTTCCGGAAGAGCACCGGAGCCGCATAGGGGGACGAGGCCGGCCTGATGAAACCCCTAGCCAAGTTCTTATCGATGAACTTTCAGAGCTCATCCTTTCCAGCCGGCCTCATTGCATAGATCCGCTCCTTGGGAAGTTTGTGCCCCGGCAAGATTTCAATGCTACAGTCTGAGTGTCAGTACGTCAGCAAGTCATCTGCCTCCTCCTCCCAGAACACCCTGGCCAAGTCCCAGTACTCGGGAGGAATGGAGAGCAGTTCCTCCTGGGCTAAGCATGCTCCAGGGGTTTCTAGGGGGGGTTGGCCCCAAGTAGAGTCCCAGCGGTGCTCTTGGCATTTGGGCGAAATGAATTGCACCCTCCCCTCTTCCCACAGTATGTAAGGATCGTGCCCGTGAAGCCATGGAGCCCCCAAGACGAGGGGGAACCGGGCCATCAGGGTGATCATGAAGGTTCGGGTCTCCCAGTGGTCCCCTGCACCCATCCTCAACGGGACCGTTTCGTATTCACACAGGTCTTTAATGGTAGACCCATCCATTTGTGTGAAAATCAGGGGTTCTTTTAACTTTATTACCCCAGCTTCTAGTCCTGCAACCAAAGAGGGGTTTATCAAGTCTCTCCCAAACCCCGAGTCAATGAGAGCTCTCACCGAGAGCAGTTCCGAGAGCGGGATTAATTAAGGAGACAGTCACGAAAAAGAGGGAGGGATAATTGCTCACCCCATTTGGTGGCTCCGGTTACGGGCCCTGCTGCTCTGCGCCTTCTACAGCAGGACCGAACCGTTTCCCGACGGCTCAGGGTCCTCTCCGCTCGGTTCCTCTCCATCATCCTCAATAGTAGCTTGCAGGGCCTTAGCAAATTTCGGCTTCTCCGTGGGTTTCTTTGCCAGGGTGGTTGGGCGCATCTTCGCTCCTTCGGGTTTTTCCCGGTGCTCTTGTCCTCCGCATTTGGCCGTGAAATGGCCCCGTTCTCCACACCTGAGGCATAAGCCCTGCCGCATGCGTTGCTCCCTCGTAGCATCCGTCTGTTTCGGCGGCTTGGTTTTCGGAGCTTGAGGGACCGGACGTCCCCCAGCCGCAGCTATATCCAAACGTAGAGTTTGCAAGCGGTTTTTTGCACTTTCAGCTTCCTGCATCCAGGCGGGGAGGGAGACTGGGTCAACCAATCTCAAGACCGTCTGCCGGATCTCGGGGTTCAACCCCACTCAGTACAGCTTGGCCAACACTTTGTCAGGCCAATTTTGCACCTTGGCCGCATGCTGCTTGAGCTCAGCTGAGTACTCCCGCACTGATCTGTGCCCTTGCTTTAGGGTGCGCAAGAACGCTCATGCTCTAGGCCCCGCATTTCAATCCTCGAAGTGGGCTTGCAACGCCCACATAAAATCGTCCAAGTTAGTAAGTTCCGAGCATTGGGCATTGTGGAGCCCCACATACCAAGCCGCCGCTGGGCCTCTGAGCCAGGCAGCCACGACATCAATTCGGCTGCTGTTGTCAGGGAACAGGTGGCCCAAGTGATCCACGAATTTCTGCACCCACACCACAAAGTAGGTAGCTCCTCCGGGTTTCCATCAAACGCAGCTTCGATTAAGTCCTTTGGGCGGTGCACTACCTGTCCCCTCGGGCTAGTCGGGTGTGGAGCAGGCGCCGAGGCATTCCCCGGTCCTGGAGGTTGCTCTCCCCCAGGTTGGGCCAGGGCCCCTGGTGCCGGTACTGACAGTCCTGCCGGAACCACTGGGGCTACCGGTGGTGGTTCCCTCACCTCCCGGATGGCCTGGGTCACCAGTTCCGGGATTGCCAGGATGATATCCTCCAGGGTCTGTTGCAGGTGCCATCTCTCTCAATCAGCCACCTCCATTCGCTTAGCCAATTCCAGTCCCCCGTCCGGGGACGCCCAGCCACTCCGGGTCTTCGATTGCTCCGTCACCCAGGAGCTAGCGATCGGTTCGAAGGGAGCCCCGAAGGGGGGCAATCCCGCCGACGTGGTGCAGCCCCTGTCAAACAAACTGTCTCTCGGGGGGCTCCCCGTCAGTACATAAGTTTCTGCTGTTGAGTCTGGGTTGAAGTGGCTCCAACTGGAGCTTGGTCGGTAGCCCGGCCCAGTCTGTTGCCTCGGACCTGGGGGGGGGTCAGGAACAGGTGAGTCGATGAGGACTTCAGGAGAGTCCCCCCCACAGCACTGGTTACTGGCGGAGTCGAAGTCACCGGTACCGAGGCTGTGGTCGCTGGAGTTTTCTCTTCCTCGCCATTCGGCTCCTTAGGAGATGGTTTCCCCTCTCCGTCACTCATCTCGGATTGAGAGAGGCACTGAGATAGGGAATGAAGGATTCCTAACAGAATGTCAGGACCCACAGCAAAACAATGAAGTACACGCTTCCAGGAAGGTTTTACTTTTATTGAAAAGCCATAGATGCAATAACATGAACACTGTTAGGAATGGCGGGCTACCTATGCGCATAATAGGATATAGGGCATTCGTATGCGCCCCCCCAGCAATACCCAATTAGGTGGACTCCCGTGCGGAGGAGATTTCAAGAGCCTCTAATGGTAATGAAGCTGGGAACGAAGAAGCTCCCACGGAAGGTAGACACCACAATCTCCTCCAGTAACTCTTTACAGATAATCGTTGCAGCTGTGAAGCAATTAAGCGCATGGGAAGGAATGCAAAGCAATTAGAAAGCCTCTCCACACTCATGGCAGCTTAGCTGACAGCCGGGCCATGTGTGCCATAAAATGTAACACAAGGTACCGAAGATATAAACTTTATAAAGATGATTTCAGATGCTGAATGGCAATAGCCAGCTTGATCGGATTGGGTGTGATATGCAGAGGGGTAGTAGGAGTAGAGATATTAGCACTGGTAATGAGACAGGAAACCTAGGTCTCAATTTGGTACAAGAGGATTCAGTTTAAGAGGATGCAAAGAATAAATGGAAATAAGTCTGAAGAAGTAAGCAGTGACTCATAAAAGCACGTAATCTACCACAAATTTTGTTAGTCTTTAAAGGTGCTCCTGGACTCTTTTTCTACCGTTATTACAAGCCACAAAATTCAAAAACCAGTGGGGGAACCAGGACATTCAGTTGCTGAGCTAAGAATAGCAGTTCTCTTACAAAGGAATTTCAAAGGGAGATTAGAAAGAGAGACCGCTGAATTGCAACTGATAATGAAGCTCAAGACAGGTTGGACTAAACAACCTAGGTTGGACTAAACAACCTAGGTTGTTTCTCTCATTAACAATGCCTGCTATTGTTATTTGGCATCTGAAATCACTTCACTCTCCAAGATATAAGGACAGATAGACTCCCATTCTAGCTGTATCTGAAGAAGTGAGCTGTGACTCATGAAAGCTCCTACCCTGAGAGAAACATTGTTAGTCTTTAAGGTGCTGCTGGACTCTTGCTCCCTTTCACTAATAAGGAATGAAAGCTGTACTTTAACAGAGCTTCACTGTGCAGATATCAGTGATGGAAGCTTTTTTCAGAATGCTGAGCTAAAAGCAAGAACCTGTTTGCTGTGGCAGTTGAAACAAACAGTTCATTTTTTTAAATTAAATTTTTTAATACTACATCAAAAATACCAAAACCAAGCAGAGTGTAAACACCAAACAGTAAACACTTTGCTTTAAAAATTCTAGCTATATTGAAGTCTGAATCCAAAAGCACTTAAAAAAAAAAGTTTGTAATACTGGAGTATGTTATACTGTTTTATATTCAGAAGCATAACCAAGAAGCATAGGCCGGATTGTTTGGGAGTAAATCCTTCTCAGTCATATATTGAAGGTAAGGGTACCAGGTGCGCTCAAAGAGTGATTTCGTTGTACAAAGATTCGTTTGAGCTATATTTAAAGTGTCACTTATCTTATCCATCAGGAATTGTTCCCACACTTTATTTCTCCAGGCCTCTAAACTTGGAGACTTAGGTGACTTCCAGGCCGCTGCGATGGTGGTTTGTGCCGCCATAAGTAGGTATGATGTTAGCTGTTGTAGCAGTTCTTCATCGTGAGCTGGATCTCTAAGATGTAATAGGATAGCTTTAGGAGAAAGTGGGATGTTCTGTCCTGTTATTTTCGAAATTTCGGAGATTATCTGCAGCCAGAAGCTTTGCACATGAGGACATTGCCACCAGCAATGTATGTAATCTCCTACCGCCCCACAGTTTTTCCAACACAATGGTGAGTATGCCTTATTCATGTGGTTTAGGCGACTAGGGGTGTAGTACCATCAGGAAACTATTTTTAAAAATTGCATTCTTACTTTAAAGATTTTTGATTTATTGGCTTTAGATGACCAAATCTGAGACCATTGTTGTTCAGACAGTTCA
Organism: Gekko japonicus; assembly: GCF_001447785.1. NCBI lineage: Eukaryota > Metazoa > Chordata > Lepidosauria > Squamata > Gekkonidae > Gekko > Gekko japonicus. Next base: position 112,523 of record NW_015161994.1, on the reverse strand, counting down.
GTTTGTAAATCTCGTTGCCAGGAACAAACAGTTCATGAAAGCACAGTCACAGGGGTCCTGGGTAAAGTTGGCAAGTCAGTGGTTAGTAGGGGTGCCAACCTCCATACAGAGCCTGGAGATCTCCTGGAATTAACACAATTTCCAGACTACATCAGTTCCCCTGGAGAGATCAGAACACTGGCCCCCTCATGTAATAATCCCAGGTAGGCTGGCTAAACTCACTTTCAGGAAATCACATGATCTCTGCTCATGCTCAGAAATGCCCTCTGCCTTGCAATCCCTGTACAAGACCTTTGTGATTAAAAATAAGTGCCGTTAGTGGACTTGGTGAGGCTCAGACTAAATCCTAAAACTGGCACTGGGGTGGGGTTTTAGATAGTATTTTACATATAACTCTAATTTATTTTATGTAAAACATTTTTATGTCACCTTTCCACCCAGTCAGGGTCCCCATGTATCAGTACATAACAACAGAGACAACATCTGAATCTTCTAAGGGGGTGGGACATTTTGGACAGCTAAGAAGCAGGCAGTGAAGAGGATGTCAGTTTCTCCTTCTTGGTAGAGTAACACTACCACTGAACATGGAAATTCCATCTAGCCAGTTTGACACAGGGTTGCCAAGTCTGAGCTGATAAATTCCTGGAGATTTGGGGGCAGATCTTTGGGACGGCAGGCTATGGGGAGGGGAGTAACCTCAGCATGGTATCAAGCCAGAGTCCAATCTCCAAAGCAGCTATTTTCTTCACACATACCTTCCCTCGACAGGCTAGCTGGCAGACCCATGAGGGGCGCCTGGCCAGTTGCCAAGGGGGAGAAAAAGAGGTTGCTTACCTGTAACTGGTGATCTTCGAGTGGTCATCTGTGCATTTATGCCCATGGGAGATTAGCGAGCAGTGGCCTACCTGGAGGAGGGTGCTGGCAGGTCATTACTGCGAAGCTGAGGATAAGATGTGACATCCCATGTTGGTACAAGAGTTCTTTCGGACATCTAGGGCGTAGTGCCTTATGAACGTGTTAGGCGTAGCCCACATAGCGGCTCTGCAAATGTCCATTAAGGGAACTTCCTGGAGGAAGGCAGTTGAGGCTGCAACAGCTCGGGTTGAATGAGCCCTGATAGGGCCAGGCAATGGCTGCTTAGCGATAAGATAGCAGAGGCGGATGAGACCTACAATCCACCTTGACAAACGCTGAGGCATGATGCGAGTTCCCAGCCTTGCTGGGGCATACGAAATGAACAGTTGACAGTCTCGTCTTGTTGGACGGGTTCTGTTTAGGTAGAACAGAAGCGCACGCTTCGTATCCAAGGTGTGTAACAGCCTCTCCTCTGGGGATGTCGGAGCAGGGAAGAAATCCGGGAGGAAGACCTTTGCCTGTAGGTAAAATTCTGACACTACCTTTGGCAGGAATGAGATGTCAGGTACAAGGTGGACGCCGTCTGGCAAAAATGACAAGTAAGGAGTGTCATGTCTGAAAGCCAGTATTTCTCCAACTCGCCTCGCTGAAGTGACAGCCACCAGAAAGGCTGTTTTCCAGGACAGAAATTTCATGTCGCAAGAGCGGCTCAAAGGGTTTCCTGGAGAGTTGGCGAAGAACCAGGGGAAGGTCCCAGGGGACAACAGGACTTTTGATGGGAGGGTAAAGGTGTAATAGTCCCTTCAAAAAGCATTTAGAAGGGGGATGCGAGAACAGTGTGCATCCTTCAACTTGAACATGGTGTGCTGAAAGTGCAGCCTAATAAACATTTAACGAGGAATATGACAGTCCCGAGTCAGCGAGAGACAGGAGGAATTCGAAAACCTTCTGCGGAGGTGGCTTGAGGGGCATCTTTGCCCAAGGAGGAACAAAACCTTAGCCACTTGTAATGATAAGATTTTCGTGTAGTGGACTTTCTGGAGTTTAGCAAGACATTTGCTATGTGGGAGGAAAAGCTGTTGAGGCCACTCTCCAGGCTGTCAACCTCATTCGTGGCACGTCGTGGTATAGGAGAGGGGACTCGGTTAGGAACAGAAGGTCTTGTACTGGAGGAAATTGGTGGTAGACCCCTGTTGACAGATTGAGGATGGTTGAGAACCATGGTTGCCTCGGCCACCATGGGGTTATGAGGATGCAGTCCACTCTGTCGCTGATGATTTTGCAGACCACTCTCAGAAGTAGAAGCAGTGGAGGGAAGAGGAAGGGAAATTCTCTGGACCATCCCCTAAAGACTGTGGGTCCCTGCCCCCTCGGCTGCAGAACAGAGGACACTTTTTGTTCGCCCTGGTGGTGAAAACATCTATCTGGGGGAGCCCCCACTTGCGGAAGAGTGGAAGAAGGTAAGTTGGATTCATTTCCCACTCGTGCAGACTGAGTCCTGCCCGACTCAGGTGGTCTGCCTGCACATTCACGTGCCTCGGGATGTGTGTGGCGACTATGAAGACGTTGTGGGTGATGCAGAAGTCCCATAACCGAAGGGCGAGGTTGCAGAGGCATTGGGAGACAGTGCCCCCTTGTTTGTTTACATTACTGAGAGCAGTAGTATTGTCCGTGAGGACTGTGACACACTTTCCCTTGATCAGGGGCAGGAAACTGGTGATAGCGAACTGTATCGCAAGCAGTTCCAGAAAATTGATGTGCCGGTTCCGTTTCTGTGTGTTCCATCTGCCTCCGACACAAAGTCCCATCATGTGGGCGCCCCAGCCCGAGAGAGAGGCATCTGTAGTCAGGGTAATTTGGGGTGATGGAGGATGGAAGGGTGCTTCCTGGAAAAGATTGGAAGGGGCGGTCCACCAAAGTAAAGAGTCCCATAATTTGACAGCCGGGGATAGGTGGGTTGAGTGTGTGTATCGCTCTGGATTGAAATTGCGGATAAACCAGAGTTGCAGGTGGCGCATTCTCAACTTGGCAAAAACCAGGACTGATGTAGTAGCGGCCAAGAGGCCGAGTAGCCTTTGTATTTGGAAGGCCGTCACTGAAGGTCGAATATGCATGACAGTGACTAGATTGACGATGTCGGCGGCTCTGTTTTGTGGTAGGTAGGCTGTGCAATTTGTGGAGTCCAGTAGCACACCGATGTAGTGTATTTTCTGGACCGGTTGAAGTTGAGACTTCTCCAGATTTACTTGCAGACCCAAGTTTCCCAGGAGGGCTAGCGTCTCGTTGATGTTTGAGACTAGGGCGTCCCTGGAAGTCGCAACCAAGAGCCAATCGTCGATGTATGGGTAGATGGAGATACCCTTGAGACGAAGGAAGGCCACGACCACCACCATCGTCTTTGTGAAGACTCTCGGTGCACTTGAAAGACCGAATGGCAGAGCTGCATATTGGTAGTGATGTTGACCAATTGCGAAGCATAGGTATTGGCGGTGGGACAGGTGGATGGTGAGGTGGAAGTACGCGTCTTGGAGGTCGAGGGTGGCCATCCAGATGTTCTTCTGGAGAAGTGGCAGAATCTGCTGCAAGGACACCATGCGGAAGCAGTGGTAGCTCACAAAGCAGTTTAGTGCCCGTAAATCTAAGATTGGTCGAATGCCTCCATCCCTCTTTGGAACGGTGAAATAGTGGGAATAGAATCTCCTGCCCTGTAGATGCAGTGGCACCGGCTCGATGGCTCCCTTGTGCAGAAGGACAGACACTTCTTCCGGAAGGGCTGTAGAAGGGGGTGTGGAGACAAAGACAGGAGTAATGGGGTTCTGAATGAATTCTATGTGGTAACCCTAAGTCAAGATGGACAGCACCCATTCATCTGTAGTGATGAGGTGCCAAGTTTGGAGGAAGGGGGTTAGACGGGTTGGATGTGACTGGAAGACATGGAAGTCAAAAACCCTGCTTGGTAGGATTTTCCCTGGATATGGCGCAGTGACGGGCAGTTATTTTGGGATACTCCCAAGCTGCTGGATCCTCTTTTCGTTCTTTTTGAAGTTCCCCGGCCTTTCCAGCTGGGGGAGCTTTGTTTCGGAGGGAGAGCAGATAGCAAGAGGGTTGTTTTCGGCCACACACACACATGGAATGTGTGTGGGAGAGGCCGTTTTTGCTTTGATGCAGGAGCGAGCGATGGAGCAAAAAACATGGTCGTCATGTTTTTGCATAGCTGCAGCCATCCATTTTAAAGACCAACTATTTTTCTAACATGACAAGAATTACAACAAGAATGAAGAAGATAGGATTTATAGGAAGACCAAGTGTATTTCAACCATAACAAGGCAATTAACTGTTAAAATACCCCTTTTGAACTCTTTTTTTTATCTTCTTCTAAAATTGGGAAAGCGGCTGGTGTGAGAAAGGAGAATGAAGTTTGTCTGAGTGATTTATGGGGGTAAGAAGATAACTTTACTCATTTAAACTGATCTTAAAAATACCGTTTGCAGGATATTTGAACTGTTGCCAAGGCTTTCTTCTTTATAACTGTCCTGAGTTACAGTGGCTAATTTAAAAGAAATAAGAAAAAAACAAACGGCGAGGACATGGAGGAACGACAGGACTTAGAAAATTTGGAAATTGTCCAATTTACTGTGGAGCAATTTAAAAAGGTATTGCTAGATGAATTTCAAAGCGCCTTTAATGAGGTTTTTAAGAGTTTATTGGAGAAACCTCAGAACGTACTTGCAGATTGTGATGGGGGAAAAGAGGAGAATCAATCAGAGCCCCAGCAGTATACTGTGGAAGACGGGATCAGAAGGCAAAGTCCCACTATGCAGGAAACATTGGCTCCACGTAAGACAGGATTTGAGAAAGTCAGTGTACAAATGCCATACTTAGAAGAACCTTTGGAAAATTTTGTGATGTTGGAGTCAAGGAAAGGAAATTCTTGGGAGTACCTAACAAACAAAAAGGCTAAACTTGTTAAGGCAAAATTAAAGCCTGGTACAAGGAAGCATGACAAGCATGGAAGAAATAATAAAAAACCAAAGAACACTGGACGGAATCCCTCCCTTTTGCACTTTAATTGTAGGAGGGAACAAATGGAAATGGAAGTTCATGTATTTAAAGAGAGAAGACACCTATGCATGGTTGTAAAGAAAAAAAGGATGCAGAAAATCAAGAAAAGATTGGCATATTATAAAGTGGTTTAGTATAAATTATGGGTTAAAGGAAAGATGAAAAAATAGATGTACTTTAGATAGGAACTGTGAGACTCTGTATATACAATGGATTTATAGTATAATGGGTGATGTTTAAAATGGGCAAATAAGGTAATTAACAATTTCTGTAAAGTAGCTAATACATTCTCAAGTTTGGCATGTTAAAATAGCTATTTCTTAGTACTATTGGAGAAAATGGGTTTTAGTTGATGGGGTTTTTTACAATAACATTAAGAGAATTTATTAGATGTTTGTTCTGTTTTTTCTTTTTCTTTTGTTGTTGTTGAAATGTTGCTATGAATTATAGACAGATAAAAAATAAGTATTTGAATTTAATTTTCAATTTTTGTTTTTTTCTTTCTTTTTGTTTAATACGGCTAGAAATACACTTAGAAATATGATCTGAGATGTGTTGTTGGAAATGTGGAACCAGTTATGTTAGAATTTTGTGTTGCGGTTATGATAAGATATGGCGGTCTTCTTTTTTGTGTGTTTGTAGATGTCTGTGTATTGTCGTGGTTTGTCTTCTGGCAATTGACTATCTGTGGCTGCGGTCACACGCAACATTAGCCACGCAAGAGATACGGAAGACAAGCGGAGTTTCCGGTCGCGATCTCACCAGCACATCTGGGAAGCGTAGCGCTTCCGTGGCACAACTGAGGCTTCCTGCCGAAAAAGCGCAGCAAAAAACTAGTACCTTGGAGGTACTAGTTTCCAGAAACTGCGGGGCAAGGGCGGGCGTCTGATCGCGTTTCCGGTGGTATCCGGCGCCCGCCCATGTCCCCTTGCGGAAAAGGGTTTTTTTCCCCCCACGTCTCCGTGGATGCGCACACGCACCCAACGGAGCATGCGCATTCGTAGTGTACACAAAAAAAGAAAACCAGTTAAACTAGTTCGCCGCTTCTTCATTGCGCGCAGGCGTGTGTTGTGATCGGCACCTCTCCCTTGCCATGGAACCTCCACAGTACCTCCACAGAACCTCCACAGTAGGTTTGATCGCTTTACTGCATGTTAGTTTGCCCCGGGGCAAACAGCCACACTTCTCCTCTGCAGTTTCCTGCCCGTGTGACAGGGGCCAATAATACTATTTTATTTTTTTTAAAAAAAACCTGCTTGGCAGACTTGCCGGCTTACTGCGGGAGGATTGTTGTCCCGATCCAAATTTAGGTTTTTGAAATGTGGGCTTCTGGCCTCCAGAGGATGTACGTGGCCTCCATTTCCAGTCAGGAGACTGACGGTTTGGGGTATGTTTTTGCCAGGGTCTAGACCAGGGATGAGGCCGGTATTGCTGCCTCGTGGATGAAGAAACGCCCAGAGCATGAGAAGCCTTTATGCTTTTATCCATATCTTGTAATATGGTGTCTGTGGTACTATTAAACAGGCCAAGGCCATCGAAGGTAAAGAAAGAGGTACTTTTCTCCCTTTCTCACAATACAAGAACTCGTGGGCACTCCATGAAACTGCAGAGCGGTCGGGTTAGAACGGATAAAAGGAAGTACTTCTTCACCCAAAGAGTGATTAACACATGGAATTCACTGCCACAGGAAGTGGTGGGTGCTACAAGCATGGACGGCTTCAAAAGGGAATTAGATAAGCATATGGAGCAGAGGTCCATCAGTGGCTATTAGCCACAAGGTATAGCTAGGGGCTCTGGGGCAAGTGATGCTCTGTCTTCTTGGTGCTTGGGGGGGGGGTCAACAGTGGGAGGGCTTCTAATGTCCTGGCCCCACTGCTGGACCTTCTGATGGCACTGGTATTTCTGGCCACTGTGTGACACAGAGTGTTGGACTGGATGGGCCTTTGGCCTGATCCAACATTGGCGTCTCTTATGTTCTTATGTTCTTATGAAGGAGAGGTCCTCTACGTAGCCCTTAATGGTCTGGGGCCTGTCTACCTGAGGGACCGCCTTTCCCTGTATGTTCCCCCGAGGGCACTGAGATCCAAGACACAAAATTGCTTGGTCCCCCTGGCCCTAGGGATGCTAAGTTAACAGCAACAAGAACCAGGGCGTTCTCCCTAGCTGCACCGATGCTATGGAAGCAGCTCCCAAATGAAATTCAAGCTCTGCAGATTCTTCAACAATTCCGTAGAGCAATGAAGACCGAGCTGTTCCAACAAGCGTTCTAACAGTCCTGGCCACACTGACCGTTCCACATAGCACTTTATAACAGATGCCGCCACATTCTAATTTTAATAAGTTGTATTTATTGTATTGCTTTGTATTGTTTTAGATGTGACAATCGGTATTAATTGTATACTGGCAGGAGTATGACCTAGTTATCTGGCTGCAGATTGGTGTTACGTAGCCAGGAATGTCTTCGGAGAGCTATGGCTGAAGCCATTGTCCTTGAGCAGGTGTCTAGGGCATGTTTAGAGGTATTAATTTGTTGTTTTGCCAGCACCATGCCCTCCGTTTGGATGATGTGGGCTGCCCGATGCTTATCTTCTGGAAGGTTTGCCGAGAGCCTCTCCCACAAAGTGTATTGGTATCTACTCATACACGCTAAGTAATTGGTGCTCTTCATTCCTAGTGCTCCAGTAGAGTAGAACTGTCGTCCAAATGCATTTAGCTTTCTGCTCTCCCTGTCTGAAGGGGCAGAATGGATTCTCTTTGACTTGGATGAGGAAGTAACTACCATTGAGTTTGGTTGAGGATGGGCAAATAAGAATTCCGCTCCAGTTTCTTGGACTCTATACATATGGTCCAAGCGAAGTGTGGACACTGGAGCCGATGACGGTTTATCCCATGGAGCTTTAGCTGCCTGTAACAGGACCGTGGACATGTGTAGTGCTATAGCCGTCAATGTATCTAGTTGTACCACATCGAAGACGGCATCTGTAACCTGTGGTTGTGGTTGTATGACTGAAAGGCCAAGGGAGTGGGCCATTCTTTTAATGAGGTCTCTGTAGGAAGTTAAATTATCAGATGGAGATATAGGTTGGTCATCGGCTACTGCCTGGTTCAGAGAAGGCTGGTCAGGGGAGCTGACCGTATCAGCTGGTCAGGGAAGCCCCCGTATCAGAATCCTCATCCGCAGAGTCAGAGGAATCGGGCTCTGGTAATTGTACCGGAGTGGTTTTGATCTGACTGGTTGGATCTGTTGACGGTGGGATAGGGGGACTGGGAGGATGATATTGATCTGGTCGATGTCGAGGAGGGTCATCAGATGGATGATCCGGAGGACGGGAAAGAGATGCTGAGGGTCTCGATCTATGGGGAGACCATGATCTGTGAGCAGAGTAACGATCCCAATCTGAGTAACCTGCTGGAGTCAACCACAGCATGGATGCAGGTGGATAAGCCCCATAGAGATAACGTAGTTGGCGGTGATCCCAGGAAAGAGCAGGAGGTGGGGGGGCAGGAAGCCTCACAGGGATCTACTCCTAGAGCAGGAGCATCTGGGAGACAGTGTAGCATCTCGTCTCCGTGAGCGGCCCCTATTAGCGTGATCATCGATATCAAAAGGCTGATCCTCGCCTAACAGACGGGGACGATGACGTTGAGTGCCTTTAGGGATCTGTCAATGCTGATCTTGGTCAATATTGGCATGGAACTCTGAGACCGTTGATGTTGATGACTGAGCAGAGGGAGAGCAATCCGTGCCCAGGGGATGACTGAGGCTCTCGACATTATCGATGTCGGAGAAAGGACGCATATCGACCAGCGTGTCATGGTCTAGCTGGTATATTGGAGAGTCCATCAGCTGGATGTTCGGTATTGGTGGAGCGACTGGAACCTCTGATGCCAATACTGTTGTTGGAGCGGGGGGCACCTTAGGGGCATTACCCGGTGCAGGACCCGTGACTCTTCCAGACTTCGCCGCCTTTAGGGCCTTAGAGGAACCCTTTTTGGCAGACTTGCGCCCTTTACCTGATTTCTCCTTCCTTTTCACGGGAGTGGACGCTGAAGACTGTGCCGTCGGTACCGAAAACTTTGATGTTGACTGGACGGTGTCGGATGAGGACTTCGATACCGGAGCTGTCGATGTCGATGGTTTTACCGGTACTTCTGGATCCATGACGGAAGCGGGATTTAGCACTGATTCCAGTAACGCCACCCTGAGACGCACCGCTCAGTTCCTCCTGGTTTGATTTGAAAACTTGGCACAGTGTCGACAGGACTCTGGTCGGTGCATCTCGCCATGATAAAAAAATGCAAAGGGTGTGGCCATCAGGTGGAGCAAGCTTACTGTTGCATCCCTTACAACATTTGAAAAAGCCCCACGTCTTCTCCATAAAATAAACGAGATGGAGAAGAAAAAGAGGTGGGGGGGCGAAGGCCCAACTGAGGTAAAACGAAAAACTTCCCCCTCAAACTAAACAAAGTCTTTTTTAAAAAGAAAACAACAAATAAGCAAAGGTAAAAGTGGAAAAATAAGAGAAAAACTGAAGAGAAATCCGAAGAGCCTCTGAGGAAAAATAGCTACCAATCTGACTGATGAAAGGAAGGTGCTTCCAGTGCGGTGGAAAGAAAGGGTGGGATGCCCGTGCCCACCCCTCTGGGCATGCGTGGTGGGGTTCCTGCGCATGCCTGTGGTCTGGGCGCAAAAATCCGTTAAGAGCTTGCTACAATACCGATCAATCCAGCACAGCCGCACGTATCCCATGGGTGTGAAGCACAGAGACCATGTCGAAGATGGATGATTCCCCCCCACTCATTCACCCCCCCCACACACACACACACTTCCCCTCAACAGGCTGGCTGGCTGGGACAGACCCATGTAGCTGTAGAGGTTCTGCTGGGAAACACCAGGAGGCTCCTCGACTCGGGGTGTGGGTCATTTTTATTCCCAGTCATTCCAAAGCCCCCCTGGGCAGGTGAAAAAAGAGGGTAGAATTCCTCAAGCACTTTGTGCCCTGGGTGAGCCTGCAGCAAGAAGCACCTGGCTACTTCCCAGCAGCACCGGGCACCCCTGGACTGCTGCCTCCGGCGAAGAAGAGGAGAAGCTGGCAGCTCTCCTTGTGCCTCTGCACACACTGCCCCCTCCCACCCCATGCAGCCCAGCTCCCACCCCACTGCCCCCCTCCCACCCCATGCAGCCCAGCTCCTTCCGCGCCCTCGGAGAACACATGTCAGAGGGTTTCCTCCATCCCCCTCTGTTTCATTCCGATGACCTCCGTTGGAGCAGGGGTTGACTCTGCACTCGAGAGAGCCACTTTCAGAATGAGGCATTCCAGAGAGGAAGGAAATCATCCAAAGCCAAACGTTCTCTGCCAGCCGCCTGGCAGACCCACCCGGGGCACCTGGCCAGTTGCTGAGGTGGAGAAGGATGCTTTCTCCCCCCCCCCCACTCATTCACACACACATACACACCCCTACGGCTCCACAGGCTGGCTGGCAGACCGACATGGGGCGCCTGGCCAGTTGCTGAGTGGGAGAAGGATGCATGCAACCTTCCCCCTGCATCCAGGAGGATGGACATCTTACCTTTGCCCTGTGGCATCAGTGAGGGGCATGCAGCAATGACTCTTCCCGACCAAGTGATCCTCTACCCCAGCCATGGCCAGAATGAGAACTGCCGGGGGGGGGTCTTTTATAGCAAGCATTTGGAGGGCAGGGCCACTCACTGCTAGGAGCCCAGAGGGACTGATCTGCACTAGCGCATCCTGGAGGGAACAAGGGAGTTCTCCATCAGACACAACGCTCTAGCCTTCCTACTCTATGGTACTATCGAAATTAGGAGGAGGAAAGGTTAGAGCATGACATCACCACCACCCCGCCGAATTCTCTCAAATTGGGAGAGGGGTTTGGAAACTAGTGAAACCCCTGCCGCCACCGGGGGGGCTGGCACTGGTTACTCCAGAAGGGGCTCAGTCCCTGCTGGAAAATTTCGGGGATAGCTCAAGCCCCCGAGCCCCTGCGAAGTCTATGCCTATGAGGCTAATCCTCCCCCGGCTTAAAGTGAAAAACCATGTTTAGAATGAACACAATGTCATGTTGATGTTCCCCTTGAATGTGGGGCTTCCTGCTTTCTATGTAGGTAGCAATCCCCGTGTGGAAACAGCCTAAATGCAAAATGAATACTTACTTTTTCCTGGTCCTCCATAGCTGTTAAGCAAATCACTGATGAGTTTATCCCTGTATGCAGAGGTGAACGACACTAACAAGTATGAGAGCCATGTATGAAAATCTTCCAAAGGTTTCTGCAGGAGGCTATTGATAAAACGCTTTGTCCAAGGTGCCATGGCATCATCAACTTTAAAAAGATTTCAGATAAAATGAACAGAGAGAGACCTTTGATCAATGAGATTAGGCTGGGCACAGTATGAGGCAGATCCTTATAACCATCAGATAGCTAAAAAATGTGTAAGTGCTCTCCCTATTCCCTTTCTCCCACAGTCATTGTTGCTTCTTCTTTTGTCTTCCTTTAAAAGCCGTTCCCTGCAGCACCCACTTTCTCCTTCACCTCTGCTTCTTCCTTCTTCCTAGTTCCCTTCTCACAGTCCCACACATGAATGTTTCAGGTGGGTAGCTGTGTTAGTGCGCAGTAGCAGAATAAAGTTAAGGTGGTCCGGTACCATTTTGAAGACCAACAAAACTATTCTGGTTATAATGTGGTCAGCTGAACTTTAGGGACCCAACATAACTACTTGGTCGATTTTCATATCTGGTCTTAAATACAAAAGAGCATTTAGGAAGATAATTTTTGATCTCACTTCCAAACTCTTTCTTTTTAATTTTTTAATTGTGAAAGGTATTTATAGATTTCTCGGTGATGAACCCTTGTGTCAGAATTTTGGTTGGGTTTCAAAGAGGTCTGGTTTCCTTGTTGTTGTCGTTCAGTCATACAGTCAAGTCCGACTCTTCACGACCCCATGGACCTCATCACGCCAGGCCCTCCTGTCTTCTGCTGTCCTCCAGAGTTTGCTTAATTTCATGTTTGTTGCATCGATAACACTGTCTAACCATCTCATCCTTTGCCGTCCCCTTCTTCTTTTACCTTCAATCATTCCCAGCATCAGGGTCTTCTGCAGTGAGCGCTCCCTTCTCATTTGGTGGCCAAAGTACTTGAGTTTCAGCTTCAGGATCTTCCAGTAATTTGGAGAGAACTGATTCAGCTTTCAATTACTATTATCCCCTGAATTAGTATTCATTCATCACAGATCACTATTGTTCTTTGAGGGGAAGGGGCATGAAGTCACAATTGACTTATGGTGACTGTTATAGTAGGAAGGGAGGAATGGTATCTTTCCTTGCTGGGAGACTCCCGTAGGCCAAAGGTTCCCTGGAATACACTCTGGTAAGCAGCCGCCACCACTGAGGACCTCCTGAGAACATCTAGATTGATCTGCTGAGAAGGTACAATAACAAAGTGTCAGGGTAGAAACCCTAGAAAATGCCTTATAATTGACTATATATCACCCATGCCATCTAGCATGCAGGGAAGAGGCTCAGAGAAATGTCCCAGAAAAATACATTTTAGCAAGCAAAGCCAAAAAAAAAAAAAAGTCTTTATGAAAAGGTTTATTATAAAAGGAGGGGGGGGGAGGAAAATGATGGAGTTTTTTTTAAAAAGGGGGGGAAGGGGCAAAACAAAATACAGGGAAAGGGCACCCAAAAACACTGCACAGAGATGTTTAAATAAAAAGCAGTACGGTTGAATGAACTAAGCTAAACACACATCACCTAGACTGTAGCAGATTCCTCAGAGCATTTGCAGAGTTCCTTGCAGCAACAAGAAGGTGGAGGGGACCTTCACCTTTACCCAACCTTTTGTGAACTCAGTTGCCACTGAAAACTGAAGAGAAGGGAAATTTTCAAATGTCCTAATCGTTATGGTCAATGAAATTGGACTGAAGTCTCTATAAGAATGACAAGCTGATGTAGTGAATGGCACACAGAGCCCCATTTCTGATGGGAGAGGCTACTGTTATCAAGTATTTATCAGAGATGTATAAAATACAGTCCCACCTCCATCAAACATCTGGTAATGGCTCTGAACTTCCAGGGCAAATAGGTGGTCTGGTCCAAACTGGATTGTCCTTTATTCAAAAGGGATTAAGTCTGCCAGGATGATCCAGTGTGGAATGGAAGTGAATGGGTCATTCTAATGTAACCCCCCCAGGGGTCCAAGATCCTGAAGACTCTAAGTGGTGCTCTTGCCTTACGGTTTCTGTCACATCATATGGTTTACAAGGCAAGAGAGGAGCAGAGGTGGTTTGCCATCGCCTTCCTCTTCATAGCAACCCAGCACTTCCTTGGTGGTCTCCCATCCAAGTACTAACCAGGGCTAACCCTGCTTAGCTTCCAAGCTCTAGTGAGACTGGGTACCCTGGGCTAAGACTACTGTCATTCTTTTTCATAATTCATATCTATACAGAATTGCACTAGAATAGAGAATATTAGCATTTCGGTATGTGAACTGAACTTGTTTAAAAATTGGGAGGAGAAATATTTAGCTTGAGCAGAGGGAACCTGGACAAGAAAAGTTCTTCTACTCATGTGTATTTCTTTTTTTTAATATATAGCAAACTTTCTTCCTTCAATGATTGCTGCTCAGCTTTGGCAGATTGTTCCAGATGTTACATCTTATTTTTAGCCCTGCTAAACAAACACCCAAAGAAGCAGGTCAGTCCCCCCCCCCATCTTTGTTTTAAATTTTAATCCTCTGATGTGTCTGTGGTGTGTAAATCCATTTTCATTGACCTACTTTCATATACATTTATACGATAAAAATTTTAAATGGTTGACCGCATTTCTAAGTAGTAAATTTTTGAAATGGACTCAACTTAGATTAACAGTTCAGGGAAACATAAAGGACAGTTGATTAACTTATTCTTTGCACAGAGTTGTTGTTTGGATTTGTGTGTGTGTGTTTTTGGGGGGGGGGGGAGACTTTGACACGTGTGTATGTAAGACTCAGGAGTAGGCAATATAACAGCCGTGTGCTGTTTCTGGCCAGAGTAGATTTTTCCTTAAGAAAACCTGTTTTTCCCAAGGCTACAGGTACGCTGCCGTACAGTAGCAGCATGGGGCTGGCAAAGGTGCATGGAGCAAAACCTTAGTCCCAAGGTGTCGTTAGCAGGCACAGAATATAACTGAAGCTGAGAAGATATGAGTCTGGTCAGTGTCTGGATGGAAAAATCACCTGAGAACTAGCTTACCATTTCCTAGTTTTCTTTCCCTTTTTTGCTTTTTTATTGTTTGGCTGTCAGTCCCCATCCCCCCCAATCTTGGGCAGCGGTTTAGGGGCTGGGAGACTACTGCCTTTTTAAAAGGCTTGGGTGGGGAATCCCATCAGGGAGACCCACTCACCTTTGGCTCCTACTCGTGAGTAGGGAAGGCCAAGAGGGAACAACTTCTCAGACGCCTTTCGGAGCCTGGTCGGGTGCACCACACAGCTGCTTGTCGTCTGCAGTGCCTTCCTCCAGTTGAGCTCCTGAGTCCCGATAAGGTGAAGGGACTTTTTCTTTTCAAGGAAACAGGAGGGTCTCATCCCCTCCCCCCATCCAAGAAAACCCAGGAAATTTCTCCAGTGGAGGCCCAAGTGGGTCTTTCTGAGCATGCACCTGTCAGAACCCACAGCCAACAACATAGTACACGCTTCTCAGGAAAGGTAATACTTTATTGAAGAGCTATAGATGCATTAACATAGGCACTGTTAAGAATTACCATGGGCATAATAGGATATAGGGAATTCGTATGCACCCCCCACTGCCCTGGCCAATTAGCCACCCTCCCGCGTGCGGAAGATAGAGCTTCGGCCGTTAAGCGCTGAAGCTGGGAACGAAACACTCTCTCACGGTCCCCAAGAAAACCAGACATCAGCATCCCCACCTGCAATACTTAGAGATAAGCGTTGTAGCAGCAAAGAAGCTCTCCGTAGATAGTGGATTTTTCACAATGATAGGGTGCTTCTGCGCCCCAATCCAGTTTTTGTCCCAAAGGTTAATACTTCCTTTCATAGGTCGGAGGAACTGATCCTTCCTTCATTCTGCCCTAATCCTAAACATCCCCAGGAAAAGGAATGGCACTGTTTAGATTGGGTGGCCAAACTTGCCTCATGTAAGAGCCACATAGACTAAATGTCAGATGCTCGAGAGCTGCAAGTGGACTTTGGAGGAAGAAGCAGGTTTGAGGGAGTGGTCTGAAAGTGACATCACAGGAAGGGGTTAGGTTTCAGTGCAGGATGTGACATCATCAGAAGGGGTGGGGCTTAGGAAGTGACATCACCTGACTGTTGACCTGGAAGTTACATCACAGGACATGACATCATAAAGTGATGTCACATCCTTGCTAGGCATCACCCCCAAAGGCTCCTGGCTGACCCCCAAAGTCCCCCTTGTCAATAATCTGATTCAACATAGCCCTCTTTTTGTATTTTGTGTTTCTTTTTTTTTGTAATCTTGTTCCTATGTTTTGTAATGTTTTGGGTTTTTTTTCTTTTTTGTAATTGAGGGGGTCGTTTGAAAAAATTAATAAAATTATTTTAAAAACATTTGCTGTGATCATACTGTTATCTATTCAACCTCATACAGATGGACTTTTCTCTGTTAATTTTACCCTGTAAATCTGAGTTTTGAACTCTCAAACTCTTATTCAGGAATTTTAATCTTCTATCCCCCCCCTTTTTGTTTTGTTCTAACATTAGTTAAGAAGAGAGGGAGGGAGGAGAGAAGTGGGGGAACAGCAAATAGATGGGAGGCAGGCAGGCAGGCAGGCAGGCAGGCAGGCAGGCAGGAAGGAAGGAAGGAAGGAAGGAAGGAAGGACAAATTGCTATCTGGCAGCTTCAGGGCAGTCATTCAAAACTGACTCAAGTGTCAGAGGGTCTAATGAACTGAATCTCCTGATATGGCTATTAAAAATGGAAAGATTCTTGAGCAACTATAACACTGTTTTTTTTCATTGGGGAGAGAAGAAAGAAAGAAGGAGGGAGGGAGGGGAGAGATGGAAAGAAAGAAAATAGATGGTGTCATGACCCCAGCCGGTTGTCACCTTCTGCCGCCGCCACCCTGGATGGAGGTCCCTTGAGAAGGCCCAGGGTACCTTTCCAAGCCCCTTCAAATTGCCCCTTTGTAGCCGAGAACGTAAGTGTGATAACCCGGCAGAGAAACGGTGAAACAAAAAGGGTTTATTATTACAGTACTGGGCAGGGGAAAAACAAGACAAGACAAGGGACTTTAAAATACATAACAGTGTTGAAAGGCCAAAAGAAACACAAAGCTAACGCAGCTGCCTATTACTCCTTAACTGTTACTACTCAAGCCCTACAGCTCTCTTAAGCCAGGCTTCTATCTCCTGTACTCACTGTCCCCAGTGAGGGATCTTTCTCTTAGACCAGTCTCCTCAGCTTAGCTCTGTGAGAGGCAAAGACCACAGAGAGGAAAAGAACCACAGTTTAACTGACCACCAAGTATATAAAAAATCCCCTCAGAGAATTCCTGGATCCCCATTGGTCACAGCTGGTGCAAAGCATTGTGGGGATTGTAGGCTGTCTGCTTCCCACTCCCAGGCAGGTCTCTTAGGCCTCACTAGGCCCAGTCCTGCACAGATCTCTAGAGGCCTACACAGATCGTAACAGATGGGGAGAGAGGAAAGAAAGAAAGAAAGAAAGAAAGAAAAAAATAAAGGGAGGGAGGGAGGGAGGGAGGGAGGGAGGGATAAAAAGAAAGCAAATAGATGGGAGAGAGAAGTGAAAGACAGAAAGAAGAAAGAAAGGAAAGTCAGGCTGCAAGGGATGCAGCCTGAAGTGTGTGGGGGGCAGCAGCTTCCCAGCCTCTCCTTGCTTCCAGCTCTCATACACCTCAACAAAGTGAAAGAGAGACAAAAAGAGAATAAGAGAGAAAGCCCCCCCTCCCTCATTGACTTCAGGAGAAAGTGAGCCCCAGGATCTTCTGTGCCGCTGGAACAACGTGCTCCATGCAGCTCCTGGGGTTCACTTTCTCCTGCAGCCCAGTTTAAACCGCAGGAGAAAGCTAGCCACTCACTCCTGATGGCTCTGGCAACAGAGGCCAGCCTGCCACATTGCCAGCCCAGGGCTCCCTCCCTAACTTCCCCCCACCTCCCTTCTTGCCCAGCTCTCCTCCCCAACCTCCATCCTCTCCACCAACTGGCAGGCAGGCATCCTCTGGTCCCTGCTCTGCTACCTCCCCCGCCTGGACCTGCATGATGGCTGAGAGCGGGAAACAAACAGCAGCATGAGGCCTCAGGAAGGGTGACCATCCACCCAGGCACCCTGAGGTTGGCAATCCTGCATGGATGCCGGCCTCCCCCCACCCGATCTCCCCACATGGCTGCTCAAGGCAAGCCTCACAGGGGAAGAAAATGAGTGGCATGAGGCCCCAGGAAGGGCACCCAGCTGCCCAGCCGCCCCGAGGCTGGCAGCCTTGCACAGTTGCTGGCTTCCCCCCCACCCCATCTCCCCACATGGCTGCTTGCAAAGTGTGGGGGGAGGACATGGGTATTTTTTTTTGGCAAGGCTTAGGAGCCACAACAGAGGGTTCCAAGAGCCACATGCGGCTTGCGAGCTGCAGTTTGCAGACTGCCCTACTCTGAACCACTGGAGAATGGAAGACTGGCCTCACTTATTGTGAATCCTCCTTCTTAGTGGTCCTGGAGTGGGGCAGTCTCTTCCCACTTAAGGGGAGACATCGGTCATCACAGAGGGCTCTTGCACTGGTTCAGGTGTACTGTTTCTGTAATGTATTCAATAAGCTGCCATTGAATGCATAATGTGTTATGAAAACATCTAATTGAAATGCTATGTTAAGCTTCGTCCTGGGCTAGGATCCAAATACATCCAATCACATTGCTAGCCCAGGAAGCACCTAACCAATCACTACCAACAAGCTCCCTGAGCGGGAATGTCCGTGATTGGTCCTTATGTATGCAACCTTATTGGTTGGTAGTTGTACAGTAGGCGTGGCTACATTAGCCGGGAGAGTTTAAAAGCAGAACAGCTGCAATGTAAAAGCTGTTCTGGCTATCAGATGTTGATCCGTGTTGGAGTTGTGTTTGAGTTGATAAAGCTGAATCTTTGCTGAATCACTCTCCGACTACTTTGTTAAGCGAGCGACTTAACAATTGGTGATGAGGATGGGATATTAGTGCGGGTAGGCAGCCCCGCTAAACAATCCCACGACGGACAACAGCGGGCATCGCGCCGTGGCCGATCAGCAGCAGGCACCGCCAGATCTGGTGGAAGCGCCTGTCAGCATGGCCAATAGTCAGAAGTTCGAGGCATTAGAACCTACCACCGAGGACTGGGACGCTTACCTGACACGGTTCTTGCGGCAAGAGCGGCAAGAGCTCTTGCGGCAAGAGCGTTTTTGACATTGCCCGGTCGCTGGTAGCACCAGCGGACATCAAGACGGTTCCGTTCAAGGACCTTACAGAGAAGTTGAAAGTGGCCGAGTCAGTGGCCGAGTATGTAGCGGCATTGCGTAAGGCTGCAAGACCCTGCAACTTCGCAAACAGCGGGCATCGCGCCGTGGCCGATCAGCAGCAGGCACCGCCAGATCTGGGGGAAGCGCCTGTCAGCATGGCCAATAGTCAGAAGTTCGAGGCATTCGAACCTATCACCGAGGACTGGGACGCTTACCTGACACGGTTCGAGTTCCACCTCGAGGCGAACGACATTGCAACTGAAGAGAAGAAGCAGGCAACACTCCTGAGCTCTTGCGGCAAGAGCGTTTTTGACATTGCCCGGTCGCTGGTAGCACCAGCGGACATCAAGACGGTTCCGTTCAAGGACCTTACAGAGAAGTTGAAAGTGCACTTCTCTCCTCAGCCATCAGAGATTGCCTTCCGGCATGCCTTCTATAAAAGAGCTCAGGCAACTAACGAGTCGGTGGCCGAGTATGTAGCGGCATTGCGTAAGGCTGCAAGACCCTGCAACTTCGCAAACATCGAAGAGGCCCTCCGAGACCGGCTGGTGTGCAGCATGAGGGATGAAAGGCTGCAACAGCGGTTGTTCACCCG
>NW_015161994.1:63394-93375 GCF_001447785.1 Gekko japonicus | reverse complement strand
GAACCACCCTAGAGAACACTATTGGACCAAAGACATCGTGTGTCGAGCGTGTGGAAGGTGGGGCCATCTAGCACGAGTCTGCAGAGCGCCAAAGAAATCAGCGCCGGCATCCCCACCAAGAAACCAGCGATCACAAGCAGCCATCAGAGAAGCCAGCTGTCAGATGACAACGAGCCTGTCATCTGCATCAACCGTCCTTTACACTGGCAGTCAAGGGAAGATCCACGTCACCCTCCATCTAGATGGCATTCTGTGCAGCATGGAGGTCGACTCAGAATAATCGGTGACCTCTTCGAAAACGTGGCAGCGGCTATTTCCAACCAGGAGTCGGCGGCGGCTGAAGCCAGCGGACACCCGGGTATCAGATTTTCAGGGAAAGCGTATCCCTCTGGCAGGGAGGGATACATTCAATGTAGAATTTAAGGGGAAATGTGCCACGTTATCTCTGTTGGTTGCTGAGGGGGACCGGGTTAACTTGCTTGGCCTGGATTGGTTCGAACCCCTGGGTATTGCAATTACCGGTGTGAATAACATTGTTGAAAATAAATGGGCATTATTGTATGCAGAGTTCCCTGATGTATTTGGGTGTGGCCTGGGAAGGTACAACGGGCCCCCGGTGTCGTTCGAACTTGATCCTTCCGTGACCCCGATCCGATTAAAGTATCGGAAGGTGCCCATTTTGCTCAAACCCCAGATCGAAGCAGAGCTGGACAAACTAATCGAGCAGGGGGTGCTTGAGCTGGTTCCCTTTAGCAAATGGGAAACTCCAATAGTGATGCCGGTAAAGTCAGATGGGTCTGTAAGAATTTGCACTGACTATAACTGCACTATTAATCATGCCTTGCAACAGCACTCTTACCCCGTACGCATAATCAGCCACATTCTGGCATCCCTGGGGGGAGGGAAGGTATTCGCCAAGCTTGACTTAGCGCAAGCGTACCAGCAGCTGCCAGTGACTAGGGGAGCAGCGGAAGCCCAAACCATCGTTACCCACAGAGGAGCATTCAGGGTCAATAGACTCCAGTTTGGGGTAAATGTTGCCCCTGGGATCTTCCAGGGACCTATGGAAGGTTTGCTCAGAGGGGTGCCAGGCACGGTACCATATTTTGATGATGTGCTGATTGCAGGGGGGTCTGACCAGGAGCTCATGGAACGGGTGAGAATGGTGTTGAAGTGTTTCAAGTCTGCTGGTCTCAAAGTAAAGCAGTCTAAGTGTCTTGTGGGAGTCCCAAGTGTGGAGTTTTTGGGATTTTGGGTAGATGAAAGTGATGTCCACCCCACAGAGGACAAAGTGGCGGCAATTAAGAATGCCCCACGACCCTTCAACAAAAAAAAGCTCCAGTCCTTTTTAGGCGTGTTAAATTTCTACCACGCTTTCTTGCCACACAAAGCATTAGTGGCAGCTCTGTTACACGCGCTCCTCCACAAGGACGCTAAATGGAGGTGGGGCTTGGAACACGAGCGGGCTTTCAAGGGAGTCAAAGCCCTATTGTCGTCAAACGTTGTCCTCATGCACTACGATGAACAGAAACTGCTAGTGCTGGCGGCAGACATATCTCTGTTCGGGGTGGGGGCAGTACTCAGCTACTTAATGCCGGACGGCAGTGAAGCCTCCGTCGCATTTTATT
Organism: Gekko japonicus; assembly: GCF_001447785.1. NCBI lineage: Eukaryota > Metazoa > Chordata > Lepidosauria > Squamata > Gekkonidae > Gekko > Gekko japonicus. Next base: position 91,747 of record NW_015161994.1, on the reverse strand, counting down.
CGAGGTTGCTATCTGCAGCAGAGAAAAACTATGCACAAATTGATAAAGAAGGTTTGGCGCTAGTTTCTGTGGTCAAGAAATTTCATGACTTTTTGTTTGGAAGGAAATTCTCTTGGTAACCGACCACAAGCCACTGTTGGGGATCTTTGCCCCGGACTGGCAAATCCCCAACATACTGTCTCCTCGGATGTTGCGGTGGGTAATTTTCCTCACCGCATATGATTATGACTTTGAGCACAGGCCGGGCAAGGTGATTGGACACGTGGACGCCCTCAGTCGCTGCCCTCTACCCGGCCAAGACTTGGACCCTGCTCCAGCTAGCACGGTGCTAGCTATAGATGAACTGCTTCAGGCCCCACCAGGCTTCACCTGGATTTTGCGAGGCCAGTGCAGGGACAAATGTCCCTTATTGTAGTCGATGCGTATACAAAGTGATTGGAGGTTGCACACATGCACTCCACCACTTTGAGTGCTGTCATCAACGTGCTGCATCGCTTGTTTGCCATCCACGGACTGCCGGACGTGTTGGTGAGTGACAACGGCGCACAATTTCTCTCTCAAGAGTTCTGTCAGTTCCTGTCTGACAATGGCATCAGGCAACTGACAGCTGCTCCGTTCCACCCGGCCTCTAACGGCCAGGTGGAAAGAATGGTCCGGACGACCAAAGAGGCCCTGGCTAAGCTGACGCAAGGGGACTGGGGATTGAAGTTGGCATCTTTCTTGCTACGCCAGCATGTTACCCCGTGCTCTTCCACAGGCCGCAGTCCGGCCAAGCTGCTGATGGGGCGCCGCTTCACCACCCTTTTAGATCGCCTCCACCCAGATCTTAATGATCTGAAGCCCCAGCAGCAGAGTGCACTCCCTAAGGTCCACACTTACGAACCAGGTGACAAAGTGTTCTGCATGAATTATGCAGGGGGTCACTTGTGGCTACCAGCCACTGTAACCGAGAGTATTGGTTCACGAATGTACGTGGTCAAGCTTGCAGATGGTCGCAAGGGGTGACGCCACGTAGACCAGCTTAGGCAGCGGTGGGCAAAGAAACGCCTAGACTCCCAGCCGGCTGAGTCCCCTGAACCAGAGGACCGTCCCAGACCTCCTCCGGAGGTGAGTACTGCCGAGCCCAGTACTGTCCCAGAAGTAGGGCAGACCCCTAACCTTCGGACCCGCAACAGAGGACAGAAATGTACCTGACTCTGAGATCCCAGAGTCAAGCAGGGCCCCCCAAGCTGAATTGTGTCCTGAGCCTGTACAGCTACGCAGGTCTCAGCGGGTGCATTGAGCACCAACCTACCTAAGTGATTACGAATGTAAATGAATGTTTTTACTTAGGGGGGAAGAATTTGTAATGTATTCAATAAGCTGCCATTGATTGCATAATGTGTCATGAAAACATCTAATTGAAATGCTATGTTAAGCTTCGTCCTGGGCTAGGATCCAAATACATCCAATCACATTGCTAGCCCAGGAAGCACCTAACCAATCACTACCAACAAGCTCCCTGAGCGGAAATGTCCGTGATTCACGAATGCGACCTTATTGGTTGGTATGTTGTACAGTAGGTGTGGCTACATTATGTATGCAACCTTATTGGTTGGTAGTTGTACAGTAGGCATGGCTACATTAGCTGGGATAGTTTAAAAGCAGAACAGCTGCAATGTAAAAGCTGTTCTGGCTATCAGATGTTGATCTGTGTTGGGAGTTGTGTTTGAGTTGATGAATAAAGCTGAATCACTCTCCGACTACTTTGTTAAGCGAGTGACTTAACAGTTTCGGCCTAGGGATTTCTTCTATTACTGTAGGGCTCTCTGTCATGTGTAGTGTTTTGTTGTTTGACCATTGGCTGGTGGTTTTCTATGCCTCGGAGTGGGAGCTGAAACACTTCAGAACCGGCCTGGGAGAGAAGCCCCTTCCCTTGGGAATCGAAAGAACAGTGACCCTGCCTGCCTCCAGGGAGGAGATTCTTCCCACATGCCTCAGACTACCCCATCCCAAGACCACCGAGAAGGAAAATTCATGGTAAGTGAGACAAATCTTCCATTTTGCCTAATCCAGAAGGAAAAGATAAATCTGGTAACGCCTTAATAATGAGAAATTTGTATAAAGGTAAGCATGAAATAATTTTCCTAATTGGGGGAAGGGGTGGAGACTGAAAGTAGTGGGAAACAGCTGAAAGCCAGTGTGAAAGAAACAGACTTCCAGTGGTACTATAAAGACTAAATTTTGGTGGTACTATAGACTTCCAGTGGTACTACAAAGACTAACTAAAGCACCTTTGGACTTCAGTTTTTGCTCTGATGCTGTAACACAGCTTCTCCTGGGGAACTATATGATGTGAGACAGTTATAGTCTGCCTTCAGTTTATGATTGCTTCCTCACAGTGGCATGTCCCCATTCTTTCCCCTTACATTTGCCATTATTCCCCCTCCCTCCAGCAGGCTTTTTACCATGGGGTTTTCTTTGAATGGTAGTTTGTATATCATTATAATGTGTTAACACTGTAGCGACATATCTGTTAATGATAATTTTAAAAAATCCTCTGGGGGACTTCCGGTTGATGGCGGCACGCTCACGGACTCACCTCCTGGGGGTGTCTCCATCCTCTGGCGGAGGGAGGGGGTGAGCAGGCTCGTAACCCCCCCCAGGGGCCCGGCGAAGGGACCCTGGCCAAGGAGCTTTGAGGGGTAGCCTCTTCGATGACGGAATGCCAGAGAATTGAGGCGCCCCTCCGCTCCAGTGGTTCCTCCAGCTGAGAGACCGAATGGTACAAGTGAAGCTAACCGGGGCAAGTGCAGGAGATCGGGCGTGAAAAATGATGAAAGAAGCGTGATCGAAAGGCCAACTATGAACGTGAGTCAACCGAGAAACAATTTTTGAAAGAAAAGACACTCCCTACCCTACTCCGCGGAACGGGAAAAGCGAGCGGGGGGACGCCTCCCATGCAAATAAACTGTTGAGCAAAGGGGGGGGGAGCAGAAGAGAAACATGATTAAATAGCCCAGAAGTACTTACCCAATTGAGATAAGCAGTCAAGTGCATATTCAGAGACTTTTAAAAACTTTCCGAAAATAAACAAATGGGGAAAAAATGGCAGGGAAGAGGGAAAAAGACAAAGACAGACTTTTGAAAACGAAACCAGAGTCCCCTAAGCCAGAAACGACCAGTGAGACGGCAAAGGCTATAGCTGAATTCATGCGCCCTCTACTGGATCAGCTGAATAACTTCAAAGAGCAAATGTCCATGGTAACACAGAGCATTTCTGTGCAGCAAACGCAAATAACTGATTTGATTCAAGTAATGAGTCAGGATGCTGAGAAAGTAAAGGAAGTAGCTGAATCAACGCAGAAAGTGAAGAAGAAAGTGCAAAAATTGGAAAAGAAAACATCTTCTTTGGAAGATCAAATGCTTCAAGTACAAATGGATAAGGCCAATATGGTCCTGCGCTTCCAGGGGGTGCCAGAGAACAAAGGAGAGAATCTTAAAGAACTTATGAGTGAACTACTTGCCCCAGTAACAGAAATAAAGGCGGACTTGTTTCTCAATGATATGGATGTGGCCTATAGGTCATATTCAGGATACATAAAGAAAAATAATCTGCCTGGGGAAATCGTAGTAAGATTCTCGAAGAGGCACATCCGGGATGCTATCCTGAAAGCAGTAGTGGCAACACCCCTGAAGGCAGGGGAGAATGCAGTGAGAACGCTAAAGGATATTCCATTTGAAGTAAGACAACGCAGAAAGAAATATAAAGAACTTGTGCTCTTTCTCCAAACAAATTCAATTGGATACAAATGGCTATTTCCAGAAGGCGTAACATTCAAGATCAAAGAGAAGAAGAAAAGATTGTTCTGAAAGCTCAAGAATTTCTAAAGGAACAGCTGGGAAGGTCAGAGGACGAGAAAAAAAGAAGAGGACAACAGGTCCAGTGGCGAGCTGTAAACTGGTTCATCTGGCGAGGACTCTTTGTCTGTGCAGGGGGAAGTAGCCCCGAAAAGTCCCTACCAGTTGTGAAAGAGAAAAGAGAAGAAGAAGTAAAGGCTGAAGGACTCTGAATTGTGCCTTTGAGAACTTTGGTTCTTGGGGATGATTGGGGGCACTGTTATTGGGCAGTTAAATCTAAACTGGGAGGGTAAAAAGTCTTAAAAGTTTTGACACAGTTCATAAAAAGAAAAAAGATGAAAAGACTGGATGTATAAAAGCTAGTTGGAGGATCTCCTCTCTTGGGTTTTTAGTTAGTAGTGGATATTTTACTTTCTCCTGTATGTGTAGTTTCCCCCTCCCTTATTTCTGTTGTAGTGTTTTGTAGTGAGAAAAAACCAATAAAAAATCCTCTCCGAGGGCTTAAAAAAATCCTCTGGGGGGGTGAGTGGGAAGGGAGATGATGTCAGACGAGAGTGCGGAGGTGCAAAAATCTGTATCTTCCCACCGTGCTTTCCCCAAACCCCCTTTACGTAAGATTTTTTAGAAAAGATCATACCAGAGCAGGTTTAGGAAAACTTCCAGTGGAACTGGAGAAAAATCAAAAGGGAGATGACTGGACATCATCTCCCTTTTGGTTGTAGTTTGGCTGTCATTTGGGAGGCAAAGTGAAGGAAGAACTCTATATGGAACCAGTCTGTGTTGCCTTCTACACATTCATCAGAGGCAGCCAACTCCTCAAGTTTGTCATGGACTCTGTGAATTATGGAGAGCTATACTGCACACTTGCATCAGTTTTATACCAATCAAATGGTCATTTTTTCTCCTGGTATACCAGTGAATCCTGGTATTGCAGTTAGGTGTTAAAGATTACTGGTACTGACAGTTTGGTGTTAAAGATTACTAGCCCAGCCTGCTGAATTGTAGTTCCCTGGAAAGGGAGTCACTTTTATACAAGTCTGTCTGTGGGATGTGTGTTAATGTGTCATTTACTTGCTGAACTCAGCAATGTGACTAAATCACCACTCATTACAATTCATTACAATTCCCTCAGATACTTAATATTTTTACGTGGGTATTCCACGGAAGTTATTTCTAAGTATGTGTGTTTAGGATTGTATGTTAAGTTGTGCTTTGAAAAAAATTAGCATCCGTGATTATTGGTTGATTTGTGCTTCTCTCAGATGTTTATGCCATATCTTTGCCTGGACATGGATAATGAAACCAATGTAAGGCCTATTGTTATGTACTGAATTGACTCCATCAGCACTTTAGAGACTGACAAGATTTTTGTGGTATAAACTTTCAGGAGTCAAAGCTTGCTTTGTCAGATACTTTGACTCTTTGAGCTTTGATTCCCAAAAGCTTATATCAGGACAATCTTGTTGGTCTCTAAGGTGCTTGTGGCAGAACAGTCCTGCTCTGACCTACAGGCCCTATTCTGCTGTGCCCTCTGAGGCATTTGGGTACCAGCGGCTGTCTGAGGTCTCTGACTGGCATGTGCCACCCACCTGGCTTTCCCAACACCTGGCTTTCCCAACACCTGGAGGGGCTTTTCTCAGTTCAGCCACTGCCACCACCTGGCCTTTGTAGAAATTGCCCACTGAGAGGACCAGGAGCACAGCACCAGATTGAGCAAGCGATCCAAAAGAAAAGAGTGAAATGTAATTCCTCTGTCCCTCCCTCTCTCCATGCCCTAGGGTGTTAATATAAGGCAGCCTCTTTGGCTTAAAAGGTTACAGTTGTTGTAAAGGGTTTCTGTTACCTTGAAGCCTCTGCTCAGGTGTGCAGATTAGCACATGGCAATGGCTGCCTCCTACAAATATCAAGAGCCTGTCTGCATGAAATCAGCACATTAAAGACCCTCCAACTCTCTCCCAGGAGTTTTAACTTCCTCCTCCCACTGACCAGGTCATGTAAGGTTATAGAAGTTTTTCCTGAAGTCTCCAGGAAATGTTTCCTACAGTCTACCCCCTTAAATCCTCCAAATATCTATTCCCTGCTTGTTATTACCTGTCTAGCTGGAGGGATGTGTGTGTTTGTGTGTGTGTGACTTGAAGGGGTCATTTCGTAGAAAAAGAGCTAGGGGAACTCATTAGCATAACTCATTAGCATATGCCACACCCCCTGACATCACCGGAAGTGTGTCATAAGGCTACACCCCCTGACATCACCGGAAGTGTGTCATAAGGCCACACAACCTGCAAGGCCGGCGGGAGTACAAGGAAGCCCCGCAAAGGCCCTCCCTGGCTCCAGGCAGGCAGGGGTGGGGAGAGGCAGGGAGGAAGCAACTTACCCTCCCTCTTCTCCTGCCTCCTCCTGGCTGAATGAGGGCCGGAAGCGGGGCGTCCGGAAGCAGGGGCAGGGCTTCATCATATGCCCCACCCCCCGTACCTCACCCGGGGGAACTGCAATCCCCCATGATCCCCCCTGAAATAACCTCTGGTGACTTGGCCATCTCATTGTGTCTGCTAGGCTTACTATTTGTATATCTAAAGGCTTGGTGGGTGAATCTGATAAACTGATTCCCCGCCTTCCCCAACTTGTACTCTGCCAAGAGAGAGAAAACTTTTTATAGCTCATGGTGAAGGTTTGCTTAGTTCAAACCTCCAAAGGAAAATGCATTTCTCCATAGTGTTATTGGACTCGAATCTAGCTCTTCAGCTGCCGACCAGCATGGCTACCCTTTGTTCTGTTCTGTTGTTCCTTTCACTTTGAAGTGAAGATTTCAACTGAAATAAACCAGGTATATTTTCCACAAATTATTACCTATTTTAACTTGCAGCTGTTTTTTTCTTTTTAATTACAGGATTTAGTTGTTCGTGTCATTTTCATTCTTGGCAACCTAACAGCAAGGAACAATCAGGCTCGGGAACAATTTTTTGAGATGCAAGGAAGCATTAATACCCTGATAACTCTATTCCAAACTCATTGTGATATTGACTCTAATAGTAAACCCTGCCAAGATGATGGTGAATTAAGAAACGTCAAGCATCCTTCTGAAGCAGAAGATGTCCTCATCAAACTTGTAAGAGTGATTGCCAATTTGTCCATTCATCCTAGTGTCGGTGCAAGTCTAGCTACTAATCATCAGATTCTGGGGTTACTTATTAAAGTGCTAGGTAAGAACTGGTATTTTGTTTAGTAATAATGGATAAAGTACTATAGGCTTCTCATTGTGATTTATCAAATCCTGCTAGAGTGAGTGCTGAAATCAACACTGGTGTATAGGATAACATAGAACTCCCCACCACTACCTCCATCTTTATGTGCACCAGGAAGTAGAATCTCCAAGGTTCTCCAGTATTCTCTTTTGTCTCTAAATTGTTATTCTCTAGTGGTCCTAGGGTGGGTGAGTCTCCATATATGGGAAGTAGCTCCTCCTTGGAGGCAGGCAGGGTCATGGACGATTTAGATACCATGGGGGAGGAACTTCTCCCCAAGCTCCCTGTCTTGGCCCTGCCTGCAAGGCAGTAAGAACATAACATAAGAACATAAGAGAAGCCAATGTTGGATCAGGCCAATGGCCCATCCAGTCCAACACTCTGTCACACAGTGGCCAAAAATACCAGGTGCCACCAGGAGGTCCAGCAGTGGGGCCAGGACACTAGAAGTCCTCCCACTGTTGCCCCCCCCCGGACCTAGAAAATAGAGCATCCCTTGCCTGAGACCAAGAGTCTATACCTTGTGGCTAAGAGCCACTGATGGACCTCTGCTCCATATGTTTATCCACTTCCCTCTTGAAGCTGTCCATACTTGTAGCCATCACCACCTCCTGTGACAGTGAATTCCATGTGTTAATCACTCTTTGGGTGAAGAAGTACTTCCTTTTATCTGTTCTAACCCAACTGCTCAGCAATTCCATTGAGTGCCCATGAGCTCTTGTATTGTGAGAAAGAGAAAAGTATTTCTTTCTCTACCTGCTCTATCCCATGCATAATCTTATAAACTTCGATCATGTCACCCCTCAGCCGTCATTTCTCCAAGCTAAAGAGCCCCAAGCGTTTTAACCTTTCAGGGAAAGTATTCCAACCCTTTTATCATTCTAGTTGCCCTTTTCTGCACTTTTTCCAATGCTATAGTATCCTTTCTGAGGTATGGTAACCAGAATTGCACAGAGTACTCCAAATGAGGCTGCACCATCAATTTATACAGGGGCATTATGATACTGGCTGATCTGTTTTCAATTCCCTACCTAATAATCCTGAGCATAGCGTTGGCCCTTTTTTATTGCAGTCACACACTGTCTCGACATTTTCATTGAGTTATCTACTACGACGCCAGTCTCCACCAGTTCGGACCCCATCAATGTGTAAGGCTGGCTGAGCTCAGCAATCCCAGTTCCAACAGCATTTCTGTCCCCCCCCCTTTCATCTTTGATTTTTATTTCTGTCCCCCCCCTTCTGGCTTGGGGCAATGGGGCTTGGGGCCAGGGGTAAATGACTTCAAGCTGTCCCGGTGGGTTTTCGCTACTTTGCAATACCCCCACCCCCCCAATGATGGTCCTCGTGAGTAGAGGAGACGGTTTTCCAGGAAGCCGTCTTTCTGCAGCATGACCAGCGGGGAAGATTTCCTGAGAGGGATCCACCATCCCCTCTCAGGCCATTCCTTGGAGTGGAAGGGACAGCCACAAGGAGTCTAGTTTTGGGCCAGGAGCTTACCTGGTCGCTCCAGAGGCCCACGGAATGTCAGTGGCTGCTGCTGTGGTGTCTGGCCAGGGTAGAAAGAATACTCCGTGAAGCCTCAGACAGGAACAGCATACAGTTTATTTGGCGTCCACTCTCAGCACCAGCAATCAGCAACAACTTAGGTAACACTCAGTATACTCAAACAATAAATGCTTCACCCATTACAAGATACAGCTGTGCTGTGCTCTGTTACTGGTCATTTAAAGACACAATACATCACATCTCCCTTTCTCAAAGAAAAATATTACAAAACACTTTTAAAAACAAAAATATCAAAATGTTAGTTAAAATAAATACAATCACTTAGGTACATAACTTTCTGGTGAAAAAACAGATCTTCCATAAGATGTTACACATCTAGGACGCCTTTCCTCAGCTTGCAACAAACATGTCTCATCTGATACATTTTCATCCTGTTTTGAGTCCTCAGTATTCTCATTAAATGCATTACAAGATTCCCTATTTTGGCTGTCCACGTTTTCAGTTGTGGCCACACCCTGACCCAGGTCCTCCGACCCATTACTTTCACATACCCTGCGCTGATACCTCAACTTGCATCTATTACGCTTATAGATGGATCCATCAGAAGTCATAACTCGATATGTGCGAGGCTGATCACATTTTTCTGTTACCATGGCCGGAACCCACCCTTCCTTAGACTCTACCCATACTGAGTCTCCTTGTTGTTTAAAGATTTTGCTGACTTATCATAAAAATATTTTTGCCTGTCCTGTACTCTCTGAAGATCTTCTCTTGCCCCATTAGGTACCTTAGGGCATAACAAACCAGTAGTTACTGGCAATTTAGTTCTTAACATTCTGCCCATCAACATCTGAGCTGGAGAGTACGCCATTCCAGTAACAGGTGTATTACGATATTCCAACAGTGCCAAATATATATCCCTCTGTGCCTCTTCTGCCTTTCTAATAAACTGTTTTATGGAGCGAATTGCTCTCTCTACCATTCAATTTGATTGTGGGTACCCTGGACTACTAAGGCACTGTTCAAAACCCAATCATGGGCAAACTGCCGAAATTCACGACTGACAAAAGGCATGTTATCACTCACAACCACTTTAGGAATGCCATGACGAGAAAAAAATGGCTTTAAGTTTATCAGTCACAGTTCTTGCAGTCTTGTCAGGCAAAGTTACTACTTCAGGATATTTTGAAAAATAGTCTGCCATGAGCAAAAATGGAAGTGAGGCATGTTCGAAAATATCTATCCCCACTTTTCCCCATGGTAACTCAGGGATTTCATGTGGCATAAGTGGTTCTATTTGATTTTTTGATGCAAAATGAGCACACACAGAACAATTTCCAATCAACATTTCAATACCATTAAACATACCTGGCCAATACATCACTTCTCTTGCCCTAGCTTTGGTTCTCTGAATGCCTTGATGTGAATCATGAAGCTGTCATAGCATATTACGCCTTTGTGATAGAGGAACAACTACTTTTTCTCCCACATAAGGGATACTATCTTCACATCGTAATGAATCTTTCACTGACCAAAATGGCTTTGCTTCACAAGGAACATCTCTCAAATACTGTGGCCAACCTTGACTTACAAGAGCCACTACTATCTGCAGTTGACCATCTTGACACAATACATCACAGCTGCAGCAAGAGTTTTCTTCCTTCTCCCCCAGCGGCTTTAGGGCTCCTGGCACGCACCTCGCAGAGGGTGAGTGGAGTGGTGGTGTTCCCATTTCCCCCTCCCCTCTTTTCCTCCTCATTGGGGTTTTAAAAAGGCAGGGAAATTGAGAACATCCCTCCCGAATCCTTCATGTTCTCACCGGTTTCCCTTGTGGAATCTAAACATAGTGCTGAAAGCTCTCTCACAGCCTCCCTTTGAGCCCATGGCAACCTGTCCACTCAAGGAGCTTATCTTTAAGACCATTTTCCTAGTGGGTATCACTTCAGCTAGGAGAGTTTCTAAACTTAGGGTCCTTTCAGTGCACAAGGATTTTAGCATTTTTCATAACGACAGCATAGTGTTGCACACTGGCCCAACCTTTATTCCAAAGATTAACTCGTCCTTTCATAGGTCAGAGGAACTGGTCCTGCCCTCCTTCTGTCCTAACCCTAAACATCCCCAAGAGAGTGAGTTGCCATTTGGAGAGCTTTGAATTTTTATCTGGATAGGACTTCCATATTTATTTACATTGTTTCTATCCCACTTTTCTCCCCAAAGGCAAACTCAAAATGGCCTGCAACATTCTCCCCTTCTCCATTTTATCCTCACAACAACCCTGTGAGGGAGGTTAGGCTGAGAGTGAGTGACTGGCCCAAGGTCACCTAGGCAAGTTTTAATTGCATAGTGTGAATCTGGACCTGGGTTTTTCAGATCATACACCAGGAGTGGCCAAACTGTGGCTTGGGAGCAGCCTGCGGCACTTTCACACATATCGTGAGGGTTCCAGCAGGACGGCTGGGGTAGTGAAGGAGAGGCATGCTTCCCCGATAGGTCTTCCCTTCCCCAGCCAGTGTTTCCCTCCCTTGAGGTAGGGGGGAGCAGAGAAAGAAAGCAACTTTAAATGCATTCTCAAAGCCCCCCCCAACAGGCTGGCTTGGAGAAGGCATGTCTCTTTAAATCCCTTCTCTAAGCCAAGCCAGCCGGTGTGGGGGCAGAGGGGGGACTTAGAGGATGCATTTAAAGTTAAAGTTGTTTTATTTCCACCTCTGCCTCTCCCCATCTATTTGCTTTCTTTCCACTTTTTCTCCACCTTTCTCTCTCTCTCACTCTCCCCTCCCCATCTGAAGTTAAATGTGTTCTCCAAGCTCTGCCACACTGCCATGCCAGCCAACTGGTTTGACTTGAAGGAGGCATTACTCTCTTTAAATCCCTTCTCCAAGCCAAGTGAAGCAGCGGGAGCAGATGGCTTGGAGAACACATTTAAAGTTAAAGGCATTCTCCAAGCCCCTGCCCCATGGACCTGCCCATCGGCTTGGAGAAGGCATTTGTCTCTTTAAATCCCTTCTCCAGGCCAAGCCGGCTGGCATGGGGTGTGTGTTGGACAATGCCTTTACCTTTAAATGTGTGCTCCACATTTAAAATTAAGGTTGCTTTCTTTTCACCTCTCCCTCCCCCCTCCTCCGTCTATTTGCTTTCTTTCTTTCTTTCTTTCTTTCTTTCTTTCTTTCTTTCTTTCTTTCTCCCTTCCTTCCTCTCTTCTTTCCTTCTTCCCCCTCCCTCATCTATTTGCTCTCTTTGTTTCTCACTTTCTCTCTCTCTCTCCCTTCCTTCCCTTCCTTATCTGTTTGCTTTCTTTGTTTCTATTTCTCTCTCCTTTCCACCTTTCATTCTTTCCACCTCCCTCCCTCCCTTCCTTCTGTCCTTCTTCCCTCCTCCCTCCCCATCTTCCTTCCCTCCTTCCTTCTCTCTCCTCCCATCTGTTTGCTTTGTTTCTCTCTCTTTTTCTCTCTTTCCTCCTCCCTCCCTCCCCCTCTATTTGCTTTCTTTCCACCTTTCTTTCTCTTTATTTGGTTTCTTGCGACCTTTCTTTCTCCTTCCCTTCCTTCCCCCTCCCTCCCCCATTTGCATTGTTTCCCTCTCTTTTTCTCTTTCCACCTTTCCACCTCTCTCTCTCTCTTAAAGAAATATCATTAGCAAACAAACAAATATCATTGGACAAAAAAATATTTATTTATTTATTTAATATTTACATTTATATCCTGCCCTCCCCGCCATTCGGCAGGCTCAGGGCGGCTAACAACATAAATAAATGTACATTAAAATTCCAGTTAAAACTGTCAATCAGTATAAAATCATACTATATAAACATCAATATCTGTTTTACCCCTTTTGTTTTTATTTTTGACAGTCTCATTTAATGTTAATAAAAAGCAAAATTGTATATTTTTCAATAAAAATGTGTGTGTGATATTTGTACATGTCTTGTGGCTCCCAATCATCTGATGTTTATTCTATGTGGCTCTTACGTTAAGCAAGTTTGGCCACCCGTCATACACCATGCTGGCTTCGTTTTAGCAGGATTTACTGGCTACTGTCTTGTAGCTGAAAAACCAACAAGATCACATTGGAGTTTTAGAGTGGCCTGAAGAATGAACTTTGAATTCAAGAACTGAAGTTTGCTGAAATTGTGTTCATACTTATGTAGTGATTCATGTGGCTATCTGTTTTGTAGATTTTGGAATATTCTGTGCAATATAGTTACTGTAGTTGTAATTATCAAAGTTAATGTGTCATCTTTTTGAAATTATCAGAATACAAATCAGTTGACAAATGTGAGGAGCTGGTCATTAACACTACAGCTACAATCAACAATTTGTCCTACTACCATGTGAAGAATTCTGTAATCCTAGAGAAGAAATTATATATTGCAGAGCGTAAGGATTGTTTAAAATTAGTTCTTCCTAATATATAATGTGCAACAGACTTGTAAGGACTTGTGGTGTAAACCTCCCCTCTTCTTGCTCTGGCAGTGTATTCACTTCCACCCGTCATTGTGGCTCTGTGCTCCCCTCCCCCCCATCTTGCTCAGTCACCCAACCAATCTGTCTGTCCAGTATTTTCTCCTCTGGCTGCTTACCCACTCATTTGGTCTTTCCTCCTGTGTCCTTGTCTGCTTGCTGGCTTGGCAAAGTGTGTAGAGAAGTAGATATGCAATGGAAACGAGCTGGATCCTGTGGTAGCTTACTCTTCGCACCTGCCTCCAGTGATGATTGCCACCATGTTTTCAAACAACATCCTGGGTTATTACAACTATTCAATATGCTGTCCAAACTGTTTGTTTGTGATGTACAGACAGTGCATGACCAGTGTATGATACATGCAGACAGTGCGTGGCCACTTGGAATTTTTAAACCTCATCCAATTGTTTTTTAAAACACTTTTTCTGAAAATCTTGGTTCCCCCCCCCCCCAGCTCTGCAGAAACCTCTGCCCTACAACTAGATGGTCCCATTGTGCCTTTTGATCTGCACTGGGGATGGGAGCACACATGACTGTATTATATATTTGCTGTGAATATTGAACAAATGAGTCAGAAGTAACACTGATGTTAAAAAAGGGGAGTCTTACTTTTTCTGTGGTTGCTACCAGTGTTCCCTCTAAGCTGAGTTAGTGTGAGCTAGCTCACAGTTTTTGAGCCTCTGGCTCACGCATTTTTGTTGTAGCTCAGGAAGGATGGCTCCAAAGCAAACTAATTTATGCAGTAGCCAAATCACTCACTCACAACTTTAATGCAAGTAGCTCACAAAGTAGAATTTTTGCTCACAGGACTCCAGTTTAGAGGGAACATTGGTTGCTACTGCAGTGGCATATACCTTGCAATGGCTTCCGTATTTCTCACTTACAATAGGGAGAATAGACAATGCAAAATCAGTAGAGGTGAACAGTGTAAAGGGAGAAGACTTACTGTGGAAATTGAAGGCACTGCCTCCCCATTCAAAATGCTTGTTGTTCAGTCGCACAGTCGAGTCCGACTCTTCAAAATGCTTAGACCAGTAAAAACTCTGATGTATTTTATTTATTTATTTGATTTACTAGCAGTAAAGCCTGTTGTGAAAGCAATACAACGGGATCTAGAAAGAGGCTCTGGGGCAGTGCTCTGGCTTTGGGCACACAGTGTCAATTTGCTGTGCTCTTTTATAGCATCACTAGCAGTAAAGCCCGTTGTGAAAGCAATACAACGGGATCTAGAAAGAGGCTCTGGGGGAGTGCTCTGGCTTTGGGCAAACAGTGTCAATTTGCTGTGGTGACCTCAGCAGGGTATAATGACAGAGTCCACTGTTTTCTCCAGAGGAACTGATCTCTGCTACCTGAAGAGCAGTTGTAATTGTGAGTGATCTGTAGCCCTCACCTGGAGATTGGCAGCAATTGTTACCCAGGACAAAATGGCTGGTTTGGAGGGTGTAGTCTATGGCATTGGTGACCTCAGCAGGGTATAATGACAGAGTCCACTGTTTTCTCCAGAGGAACTGATCTCTGCTACCTGAAGAGCAGTTGTAATTGTGAGTGATCTGTAGCCCTCACCTGGAGATTGGCAACAATGGTTCCCTATGAGGGACTGACTGGTTTGGAGGGTGGAGTCTATGGCATTGTACCTGTCTGAGGTCCCACCCCTCCTCAAACCTCACCCTCTTCAGGCTCCATCCCTCAAATCTCCAGGAATTTCCCATCTGGAGTTGGCAACCCTATCAGGATGTGTTTTCTCCCAAAGGCCAAAGTAGGTGACAGGACCAAGCTTAGTTGCCTACCAACAGGCACTGAGGGGAATGTAGGGTTGCCAGCTCTAAGGAGGGAAATACCTGGAGGTTTGGGGGGTGGATTCTGTAGAGGGCAGGGCGACGGAGGCATCGGCCTTCTGTCGCCCGCCTTGCCCCCCCAATCTCGGCCCGGGCGACTGCGTCCCCCGCCAGCGGCCGCCCGACTCCAGACCCCCCCGCGGCCACTCCAGCCAGGCAACGGAGGCATCGGCCTTCCATCGCCTGCCTCGCCCCCACCCCCCCAATCTCGGCCGGGCGACGGAGGCATCGGCCTTCCGTTTCCTCCTCAGACCCCACCCTCAGCAGGCTTCAACCCTATGTCCTTTCCAGGCAACCATCAGCCAACCTTTATCTGCCTGTCTGTCTTAAGTTTTACATCCCCCCCCCAGCCTCTGCCTAGGGAAAGGGCAGTCTTTCCCTGCAGTGGGAACCAAAGCAGCTGACATCATTCTCCTCTCCCCCGTATGATCCGCACAACTATCCTATGAGGTATGTTATGGTTGAAAGTGTGTGAATGGTCCATAGTCCCCCAGGCAGCTTTTAAAACATGAACCTGGGACCTGCACACCATCTGTGGCAGTAATGCGGTGCCTGCTGGCACCTTTTCCTATCATTTTTTGCCTTGAGGTATTCTGCTTGTGGTGTGATCTGTCTTCTTTGTGGTGTGGCGTGATTGTGTTATTGGGTTTGTTTCTTTTAAAGGGGAAGTGATGTGTTGTGAGCGAGGACATATGTTACCTCAGAATACAGTAGTTTCCATATGCAACTGAAAATTCCAACTGCCTTGCGGGGGGGGGGAGTTTGAGGTGTGGAATGGAGTGAAGTCCAATCAGCTTCCATATGCAAAAGACCTTGGAACGCTGGGCGGGACTGCACAAAGCAGTCAGTCAACCCAGCCAGTGTCTTCTGAGTGGCAGTTCTTCCGGCCAAACACTAAAGGCGGGCATTTTAGAACGTTGGTCCCCACTACTGCTTTATTATAAGGGAGAGATTAAGATTTATACCCCGCCCTCCCCGCAGAGCGAGCTCATTATGTATCATTATTTATACTTGCTAATGCTGCAGCATTGGAACAGGATACACCGGTTTTATTTCAGCACATGTTCACTGTGAGCATGGTTTGAATAGATGTGGCCAATCACAAATATTTTACCATTTTGTAGATACAGATTGGTGGTCACATGTCTACTGACAAGAATGTCTTGTGTGAGATAATGAATAATTCATTGTCAGTGGGCAAACTGTAAAGATTGGGCTGAATATGATTGCCAGGCAAATTTATGTTGCTTGACTCCCTTGAGCTACATGTAAGGTGAACTCCTAATCAAAGTGCCTCAGTAGTTGTAGTTGAAGTTTGTCTTGAGTAGGTTTGTTTCAAGGGCTAGGTCATTGTAGCTTGTGGCTGCATTTGTCCTGTGTGAGAACTAAATTTCCTCAATGGTTGTGACTTACTTGTATTGTAAAGCAGAGAGCTATTTGCACCTGCGCATCCTTTAAATGACTAGTAGATTGCATTGCTTGCTTTTCATACCTTGGCTGTCAGCGACCATCTATTCAAGAACTGAACATCAGATTAGCTTGGTTCATGGGCAGATATGGAAGCCATACCAAGACACTAGAAGAAAGTCTTAATTTAAATTCCCATTCTGAGGGTTTTTCCCCCTTTGCTGGGATTCCTGTGGACAAAAAACCATGTGGGATAGGAGTGCTGCGGTGAGGAGGAGAATTGCATGAGATCGCCTTTTCTTCATTGTCTCACACTGCTGCCACCTCTTATGTTTTGGCTAAAATAAGAGGAACGTGCAAATGTATGTATCTGTTGTACACCCAACACATGAAGGACTTCATTAATTTCTGTTCGCTTTCCAGAATTTCTTAGTAACTGCATCCAGCTTGTGACCAGATTGGCTGTGTTCAGCTTACAGCAAATACTAGAACTGTTCCCTAATGTGTAATTTTCTTTTCATCCCCCAAACCCCTCTGTTTTCCATCTGAGGTGTTTGCACTTTTCTTGAAAAAGGCTGTCTTGCTACTTGCAAAAACTTCGTATTGTCATTTATCATTTAACTGCAACAAAAATACACTTGATTCTTGAACTTTGCTAAATGTGTCTTTTCCATTAATTTTTTTTCTAACAGTACTCATAAAGTTATTAATGAGTAGTAATATGGATGGGATTCTGGAGGCTGTCCGAGTCTTTGGTAATCTTTCCCAGTATGATGAAATCTGTGACTTCATTGTTCAGAGGAAGGGTGAGTTCAAATACCATTATCAGGGACCAAGTTTTATACAACTGCACACTAGTAACATCAGCACAATGCGCTGCTTGTTTCCATTTAAAGGCTCTGAGACCAAATAAAAAACTATATGAAAACTATGTATTGCCAAAGGACAGGGTTCAGTTTCAGATATAGTGCTCCTGAACCTAGGAATTCATTCTAAGGTCTCCCCACCCTCTGCTGTTCCAGGCCAAGCCTGGATAATTTCTTGTGTAACAACAAGTCAATAAATTGCAGCCAGAGTGAGCACAATCAACCTACATGGTTATGGTCTTTATAGGAAGCCCCACCCGGTCAGTTATCAAGTCACAGGTGCAAATGAGACAGTTTGGAGGAGATTCAATGATGCAGTCAGAGTCCTTGCTAAAAAAAATTAAGAATAAAAAATCTCAATGTAAGCATGACTGGGTTAGTAGTAAGCACAGCTGAAGCTGAACTGGCTTTAAAAGAAAGGCAGGGGCTTAGTGATAAAGCACATTCTTCATAAGCAAATGGTTGCAGGTTCAGTCTGTGGAATCGCTAGTTAAATAATCAGTGTCAGTGCTGGGAAAGATCTTCTCTGCCTGAGATCATGGAGAGCCATTGCCAGTCAGAGTAGAAAATATTGAACTAGATGGACCAATTTATCTGTACGATGGACCTTCATGTTTCATTGTGATCACGTTGTTCTAAAATGTGGTATATCCAGTATACATGTGCATTCTCCATTGTGGCTTCCACCATGTGGAATGGGTTGGCTGTGGAGGCCAGGGAGGCTCCCCACTTTTATTATTCAACAGAATATGTAAAATGAAATTCTTCAGGAGGGCATTTTATAAAGAGAATAGTTCAGGTTGTTTCTTTATAAACAATGTTTTGATAACCTTTTGCCTGCATTGCCTATTTTGTTGCCTTAAGACAAACTTTTGCTTGAATTATTTTCAGTTCTATAATTCTAGACCCACTGTATTGTTTTTCATATTTTGTAATCTGTCTTGAGTTTCAGTGAGAAAATCAGCGATGAGTGAAATCAACAGTTAAATAATAACTGTCATTAAGATTTTAAGAGTGCAATATTTCAACATGGCATTAGGTAGAACATCTACATATTTGTGTGTTTCAAACAAAACACAAACTACTAGTTCAGAGAATACTGTACAGATACTTCTACTTAAAAATAAGTCTGAAAAAGTTGTTTCTTATTATGAAATCCAGTGTACAAATTCATGATTGCTTTACTCGATGCCAAACATCAAGATGTCTGCTTTTCGGCCTGTGGAGTTCTCCTCAACCTTACTGTGGATAGAAGCAGGCGTACTATATTGAATGAAGAAGACGCAATTAAAAAGTGAGTGCAGGAAACTTGCCTAAGTAAAGAGTCAAAGGAGGTTTTCTAATTTTGTACTCTAAATTTACAAAGGGGCGGGGAGAAGATTATCTCTCTCCCCCCCTCCATTACCTCCTTAAAAAAGGCTGTAGAGTCATCTTGCTTTGTTCAGTTTTAAGGAAAGCTGTAGAAAAGCAAACTTTACAGATTTGGAATTTTGTCTTTTCTTCATTATGATGACAGGTTAATTGATTGTTTAAGAGACTTTGGGCCTACAGACTGGCAGCTGGCTTGTTTGATATGCAAAACCCTGTGGAACTACAGTGAGAATGTTACTAGTGCTAGGCCCTGCTTAGAAGAGGAAGACTCCAACACCCTGCTAATTCTGCTTGCATCATTTTTGGGTGAGAACTAAGATCCAACCTCATCACTGTTCCATAATGTGTAGGTTAAAGCCGAGCAAACTTAGATGTTGTTCTTCAGCTTGGAAACGGAGATGAGCACCGCCCCCTAGAGTGGGATTTGACTGGCTTTCGAGCAAGGGAAACCTTTACCTTTTATCTTCTTATAGGTTGTTAGAAAGTACATACTAATTTCTTATGCGTTCATAGGTTTACATGGAATTTAAAGTTGGTGACTAATTAATGTGGCCACTTGCCATCGAGCAGTCAGAACAGCTTCCTCAGGATGGGCCTGAGTCCTGCGTAACTCACTTGCAGGAGTTAGCTTTCACATACATATCTGGAGAGCTTTCATTTTTCCCAGTGTGAAAACAAATTATGCATGTACATCTAGGTACTTATGTGACTATACCCTTACCAATAAGTGTTTAGATTGCTTAAAATTTACTGATATAGATATTCCTCTCCCTGCAGATGAAGAATTTGCATTGGACTACAATTTGGACAGTGATTTAAGAGATTATCACAAACTGCATTGGGAATCAGAGTTCAAACCTGTGGCACAGAAGCTTCTCCAGAGAATTCAGAATTGAAAATCATTTTTATGTCCTTTAAATATTACTTAATTTGAAGGTGGGTGGTGTTGAAATACTTTAAGGACACTGCAGGAGCTGTTTCTATGAAAAATGGTTCTCTGATATATTTTTTAAATGTTCCTTGTACACTGCACAACTCCTTTGCTTAAATTTCCAGTAAGATTTGAGGATGCAAAAATAAACCATCTACATCATCAGGACTAAGTGCTTTTTTGAACAACTTAATACTAATGTCTATTTGACTGTATAGTTGTGTTAGAGGTTGACAAAAATTACAAATGCATTTGGGTGAGAAGCTGGTCTGCTGTAGTGTTTCCTCTAAGCTGAGTTAGTGTGAGCTAGTTCACAGTTTTTTAGCCTTTGGCACACACATTTTTGTCTTAGCTCAGAAAGGATGGCTCCAGAGCAAACTATTATATGCAGTAGCCAAATCACTCACTCACAACTCTAATGCCTGTAGCTCACAAAGTAGAATTTTTGCTCACAAGAATCCACAGCTTAGATGGAGCATTGGCCTGCTGCCATGCAATTAATGTAGTGCCAGCAGAAGATGGTGGCAAGCCTGCCTGCTACCTTGTTATAACTCACTGGGAAGGGGGCAAAGCCTTCACTTTTTAGTTACAATATTACCATATGCATCAGGGTTGCTGGACATATTAATGTTCTTTTTAAATCCATGGCAATAAATCTTTTTCCCAAGAGTGTGAAGGAAATGATGGTTCCATATGCCATGTCAGGGAGTAAGAGCCCCACTTTTTAGTAATCAAAAGGACATTCCTCTTTAGGTAAGAGTTAAAATGTGGGAAAGGTCATTCACAGTATGATAGATAGAATGGTGGATGGGAGGCCTAAACACAATCTAACACAATCTAAACACAAATTACCTTTATTCATAATTTTGGATTGGCTGCATCATTAAGTGATAGGACTAGCTTGGCTACTGTTGTGTTCCTCCCTCCTCCCACACCACCACTTTTGGATAAAAAGTTACTTCAACAAATCATAACATGCTCTAAACCAAGGCACCTCAGAAATATGCATCACTTGCTCCTAAATTTTTACCTGTGCTTACTTAAATCTGTAACAAAGATGACTACTTGAGAAAAATTGCAAGCTGAAATCCTTGCATAACTTCATTGAACTGTAGAGAAAATACACTTTAATACTAAACACAGAAGGCACATACTCCTCTTCCATCATTAGCTGTTGCGTTAGTTAAATCATCATCTTCTGTGAAACGGAAATTTCAACCAAGTCCAACATTTGAAACTGCACATTTAGCCAATGATTTTGGGGTCAGTATAAACCTTGTGCTTTTTGGAGAGAGGAAACAGCAGCTGCTTCCTGTTAAACTGTCAAAGGTTGCAGTTTAACTTTTTGCTCTTTTTCCTCAAATGTAAATCTCACATACAGCAAAGGCTCATTGCTTTGTTCTGCAATGGGCAACAGTAGTTCAAACAAAAAAAATTCTGAGAGAAGACTAGAGAGGAGAAAAGGTTTATTTCATAATTCAGTAATACTGAGATTTCAGAAGCAGTTCACACTCATACAAGAGTATCCAAAAAACCAGCTGTATACCAAACTTGCAGTTAACATTTTACACCATTTTCCTACTTAAGCTGCTGCTGCTAAGAGATAGACCATAGCTGTGAGTACGCAATGTAGTGAGCGGTTTCCTGATAGTCTGAAATCACATTTTCACATTGTAGCTAGCTCCTAGGAACAACAGAAAGAGAAAAACTATGCTCATCCTTGTTCCCAAGAATTTAGCACACAGTTGCAGACTCAGCAGCTTTAAAAATTCCCATCCCCTCCTTCTCACTCTTGAATTAACCACACCCCTGTGAACAAGTCCAAGCCACTAGCATATTTTAAAGCTAAGCAACAGTATTAAAAAAAAGTCCTGTTGGATTATGAGTAAGGACTTTCTCTAAAACCATATCAAAATGTAGGCTCAGACAATAGCAGTGTTTATGTTCACTTGGTAGCTTAATTAGAATTGCTAGTCTCTTCATTCCAACAGCAAATACAGCAGCATCAGGACATTACTAAAATCAATTATTCTTGTATAAAACAGAAGTCCTCAAATTCTTCTTGTGCTCCAGATTTTATCTACTTGCAACAATACAAGAGCTGCATAATTAGCTACTTTGCTGCCACAGATCATGGTTTCCTGTGCTACCAGAAGCAAGGCTGTAGTGATCAGGGAGCATGTCTGCACAGTTGTGTCCCCCTACCACCACATCTAGCAGCAGCAGTGACATTCCATCAAGGGAAGAGCTGAAACTAAAGGAGTTATGGCACGATGGATCTCATAGCTTTTAGCCACCACTTATTGTTATCATCCTCTGGTAGGTAGAATATGCTGCACCTTCCATCACCATTAACTGATGTTTCAAGTCATGTAGCGAGTAATGGCTCTCAGAGCATAAAGCAGTTCAGCTTGCATCCGCGCTTCTATGAGAAGCAAATTGACATGGACCTTTTAAAAAAAACCACATATAATTAATTAAAGTGAATTTCATGTTCACAGAATTGCTTCTTTTTGTGAGGCATGCATACTTTCTGTGATTAATAGATCAATGATGGCCAAATTAATAAAGATAGTGGCCTCCATGCAATTGACTTTAGAAATGCAGGAAGCCTGTTTCAGAAACAAGACCAAGCTGCATGGGTTTATAGTTTGGCTTAAGTTAGTAAGATCTTTAAACTTGCTAGAGCTATGTGAAACATTGCCTGAACAACTATTACAATCCTCAGTCTACTGTGCTAAGAAATAACATGAAAACAATTACTTTCTGGAGATAAAATAAAGGGCTTATTGTTACAAGTAATGAGATTACTTATGGTAACTGCAATTTAAGCAATAAGCCTCTAGAACGGTTTAGTGGCATCAATGTGCAACCCAACAAGTAAAACATGTGCATGCAGAATATACCTTCTCAGAGTGTTTGAATTGCCTCCAGAAGCTATCATACATTCTTTTTGTGGTCTTTTCAGGCATACAAACTACAGTTTTGATGTAAACTTTAAAGCTGCGGTCCAGTAGCTGGTTAATTTCACCATAATCATAATCATCATATCTGTGTGGAAACAAGAAGACAAATATTCTTTTCTGAATCACTGGTGCTTATTTCTCTCAATATATAATTCACCATATAGCAATGTCCAAAATAAATACAGGTACTGAGCAAAGAATAAGGGGTTCTGATTGAATCTGTACTAGCTCTGCTGGAACTCCAGCCATATTCTCAACACAGCTGCACACCAATAGCCTTCTGAATACTTCTGTCTCTTCTCTGTGGATATCAATACAAAGAGTTCTTTCCTTAGTTCTTTTCCTCTGCTTCCCATAATTCCTTTAAGACGGCCCCTAGAAAATCAGGCACCAGGCAACAGACTAGCTACTTCTGCTTCCTAGCCATTCACCATAATACACTGACTGGCTTTCTTTAATAATATCTCCATATTATTTCCCAACAGCAGGTCTCCATTTTTTAAAAATTAAGATGACCAACTTTACCTGGGCATAAGACACTATCTTTTGTTCTCCAGAGGTTACTTGATATAAAACCTTTGTCCTAGAACATATGATAGGAAGTTGATAAAGAGTTATTAACAGCTACTATGTTCCTTTGCTCTCCAGCCAAGTTATTTAGATACAGGATCAAGTCAAATTTAGATACAAGATCTTGGTGTAACCTAATCTAATAATCTGTATTTATAGCAAGTCATGTGTAAAGCTCATAATAGCAGTGCTATTTACCAGAATTAAGAGGAGATCCTAACTAAAGTGTGTCTTATATGCAGGGATAACAGGACCAACCTTATTCCAAACATACAGTGGATATAATTCCAAATTGCACGTCTAAGCATTGAGGTATCCACATCTTTATGCATGGCCATTGTGTTGTAAGTCAAATCGTAAGCAATATGAAACTTTTCATCGATCAGCTGCCCCACATCTGGATACAGACGATTTACCAGTGAATAGCCATGGTCCTCCCATGAATAGTCCTTAAAGACGAAATGGGTGCATGAGGGAAGATAACAAGATCACCTAGTACAACAAACATTTTTAAATTTATCTTGAGAATAATCTTTATGGTTTAGGAAGTATTCTTATATCCGTAGGATAACAGTAAAACTCTAAGTGGGCCAAATGTAATGCACACTTAGAATACAGATTACACGGTGCATTCTCTAGATCTTGGTGCTTGTCAAAAGCATAAATGCTACCTGAGCATGCAATGTAGGCACATGCATTCCATGCCTGGAGAAATCCTTATAACCATAACTGGTATCTTCAAAGTGGCGAGATACATCTCTTGTTGGTGTCATTTCTTCATCCTCTGTTAAAAATGTAAACCATTTTTAGTAATACAGAAAGCATTAAGCTGAGAATTATAATGTGCAGTCAAGTCACAGCTGACTTATGATGACCCCATGGGGTTTTCAAGGCAAGAAATGTTCAGAGGTGGTTTGCCATTGCCTGCCTCTATGTAGTGACCCTGGTATTCCTTGGTGGTCTCCCATCCAAATACTGACCAGGGCTGACCCTACTTAGCTTCCGAGATCTGATGAGATCGAACTGGCCTGGGCTATCCAGCATGGGTATTATTATTATTATTGGAGGAGGAGGAGATTGGATTTAAACCCCGTCCTTCACTACCCAAGAGAGCGGCTTATCCTTTCCCTTCCCCTCCCCACAACAGACACCCTGTGAGGTAGGTGGGGCTGAGAGAGCTCTTGACAGAAACTGCTCTTTTTAAAAAACAGCTGTGCCAGAACTATGGCTTGCCTAAGGTCATCCAGCAGGTGCAAGTGGAGGAGTGGGAAATCAAACCACTACACCAAACTGGCTTGTATAACAGATTGCATGATCAACAGAAAGTTACTACATTGGACAACTGGAAAGACCCTGCCCCTAGTTTTTGCTGGGGTTGGAGAGTGGAGTATAGGAAATGAGCTTTAATTTTAAAATGTGGCCTGAAAGGCGGGGGGGGGGGGGGGATTGATTTCTTCAAGTGTTATTTTGTCTACATACTGTACACTTATATGAATACTGTACATACACTTGTCAAAGGTAAACAATTACTTGTATCAAATGCAATGTATCTTGCTTGGACCACAGGTTGACTGAAGCCCTAGCTAGTGTGCTAGAATGGTTAGAATGTGTGGTGCTCAAAGGTGCCGTGGAGCCCAGCACATGTTTTTAGAAAGCAGTTTTGCTGGGTGGGGCTTTTGCCCAACAAAGCTTCTGACTGGCTGTGCAGATTTTTAAAAACATTGCTCTGGCAGCAGCTGGTACCACAGCACAAGGATCTTTTTTTTTTTTAAACTATTTATTTGAAGGATATAACAACTTTAACAAAGAATTACACAATTCAAATATATCAAATATATCCATTTTCTAATTTTTTCCTCCCCTCCCCCCCTGCTTGGCTTCCCACAGTGCGAGTCCCCTTCCTCTCCTTTTCTTTCCCCCCCTCTCTAAATGCTCTTTTTCATTTCCCCTCTTTAGGTAACATGATATCATAAGCATTTTATCCAGTTTCCAAAATTGAGCATAAGTCATTCTTGCAGTTGTCAGTAAGTACCATAACAATGTCTTTTTTGTCACATTAACTTCTTCCATTTTTAGACCCAGAAGTAAAATTTCTGGCTCTTTCTTAAATGGTGATTTCAGGATTTTCTGTATCTCAGCGTGGACTTCTGTCCAATACTTCGCTGCTTTGTCACAAGTCCACCACATATGATAAAAGGAGCCTTCATGATCCTTACATTTCCAACACTTATTAGACATATTATTGTTAATATTTGCAATCTTTTTCGGGGTCATATACCATCTATACATCATTTTAAAACAATTTTCTCTCAAATTATTACAAGTTGAAATTCTCATTGAACTTTTCCATAAATATTCCCAAGATGACATAGTAATTTCCTTATTCATGTTTATCGCCCACTTAATAATTTGCCCTTTTACAAGTTCATCCTCTATATACCAAAATTTTATATATCCTTGATATCTTTTTTTTCCTCCTTCCACCCAAACACACTCCAATTCATTATTTTTTTCCCTGAAACCATACCTTTTTCTATCAGTCTTAAACAAATCATAAATCTGTCCATAATTCCACCAATTACCACAGCACAAGGTGACTCAAAGTAAACTGTGGCAGACATTTTATGGCTGGCTCTGCCTACTGAAGCAGGTCTTCTTTGGTAGCCATTTTTGTGGCTGTGCCCACCATGTTGTGTCAAAATTCCAAAGGTGCCCGTAACTAGATTTTTTTTGTTAGGGGGCAATTTTGTTGTTAAGTGGGCAGTTTAGCACAGTGGAGAGCAGCCCGTTATGTGCCCGTACAGAACTGCCATGCTTATACTTCTAAATAATAAAGACAAAGTGGTATATCACACAAAAATGTTTCAGGTTTATTTCAAAGAATTACATGTCAAACATATTGAGCACTCTTAACAAGTAACAGACAACACACATTTATCATCATCACACCTGCAGGCCCAAAAAGGTTGGAGACTCCTGGGTTAAAACGGTGGGACAAAGATGCAGTTCTAATGCCCACTTGTCCATGAAGTTTACACTCTTGAAGCCTAATTTACCTCACAGGATTTTTGTGAGTATAAAATTTAAAAAGTGGAGAATCATGTATACTGCTTTGAGCTCTTTAAAGGAAGGAGAGGATAGAAATGAAGATAGACAGAAGCAACAGGCATGGATCAGCTACACAAATCCAACTGTAGTTCTTGACCAGGCAAGAATAGCTATGGAAAGGAAGTCAGTATTACAACCATTTTTTACAGTAAGAGTTGTGTGACAGGGGAATCAGCTGTCTAAGGAGGTGGTGAGCTCCCCCTCACTGGCAGTCTTTAAGCAGCGGCTGGACAAACACTTGTCAGGGATGCTCTAGGCTGATCCTGCATGGAAACACAGGGGGTTGGAATAGATGGCCCCGTATGGCCCCTTCCAGCTCTGTGATTCTATGATTCTAAGATTCATAATAATACTCCTGTATAAAGTATATATACTACTACTACTATCCAGAAGAAACTGCTCCTGCTGAGCTTGCGGCTTTGCTTCCTTCAGCTGTTGTTTAGAGGACCCAAAGGAACCAGGGTATTTTTTCTAGTGCTGCTTTCAGCTAACTGCCAGTGGGAGAAGGCCTCCTTACTCATATTGCCACCGCTGAAAGCAAGCACTGGGGCACGGCAAAACAAATATCCTCTGGTTGCTCTTCCAGCTTGTTCCTGTACAGTTTATATGAATACAATCTGTGCAGGCAGTCTGATATAATGGTTATAGTGTCAGACCAGGATGTGAGAGACCAAGGTTCAAATCCCTACTCTGCCATGGAATCCTGCTGGGTGACCTCAGGCTAATGACTCTCTCTGCCTAATCTACCTCACAGGGTTTTTGTGAGGATAAAATGAAGGAGAGAAGACCAACGTAAGCTGCTTTGGGGCACCATTGGGGACAAAAATGGGATATAGATCTCTAAATAAAATAAAGATGGGTAGCCATGTTAGTCTGTCTGTAGGAGTAGAAAAGAGCAAGAGTTTGAAATCACACCACTTTCCAGTAAATAGGACAGATGGACTCCCATTCTAGCTGTATCTGAAAAAGTGAGCAGTGACTCACGAAAGCTCCTACCCTGCCACATATTTTGTTAGTCTTTTAAGATGCTACTGAACTCTTGCTCTTTTCTAAATAAAATAAATACATACAGAACTGATTGGCTTGCAACAGACATTTTCATTTATGAGGAGATTAGTGGTTTGTGAAGTATTTCATTATGTACTCACACTACAGAAAATGTTGCTGTGGCCACTGATAATACCAGATAGTGCAGTGTTTAATTTGATGGGTACCAAGTAAAATTCAATCATACCATTCACATTAAAATCGAACATACAAAAATGCTACTGTATATGCTAAAAACCATCTCAATGTGACATATTTACAATCTGCATATGTACCAACCTGAGCAACAGACCAACATGCTTTCTCTCTTTTCCTTCTCAAAACGAGTGGCCTTTTCTTCTTTGCTGGCTTTAGCTTCATCTCTGCATTCCTGTAGCTGCTTCATTTTTTCCATAAGTGCTTCCACTTCACTGGAAGGCTCCGTAGTCTTAAAGAAAAATAATCACATATTCTAAACCTTGAGCTATAGTGTTGGAGTTTCTTTATGAAAATTGTGATTCAGCAGAGAAAAGAACAGCTTAGCAATGCCAGAGTGCAATAATCAGACTCAGAGTCCATGTGTGTTTTAAAATATAAAAGTTTTTACTACATTCTAGCACAGGGAAAGGTAACTGGGAGGAAAATAACAACAGAGCTAATCCCTACATCTTCACTCTACAAAGGACGAGACTAGAAGAGCTGCAATGGCTTCTCTTACACGCTTCTTCAGAACAGCAAACAAAGAGAGGAAGAGGAGCCATAAAATGCAAAGACACTTTGACACTTTGCTTCCAATCAAACTCCTGGAACAGGAAGAATTTTCCCGGGCTGGGGGACCTAAACTAACATTGGCTTACACAAAAGCATGTGATTTCCTGTAACAACAAAACAGACATTTAACCCAATATATACTGAGTGTTTTTATCTTGTAATACCCAACACCCCTTCTCAAGTTAAAACACGAAAGTCATGCAAATATAAACATTCACGAAGAGTCTCAAAACGTTGCTTGTCAAGCAGCTTGGTCAGGACGTCAGCAATCATCTGGTCAGTAGGACAGTATCTCAGTTCAATCAGTTTTTGGTCTTGCAATTCTTTCACGTAGTGACATTTGAGTGCGATGGTCTTGTTCTTAGATTTGGTGCCTTCTCCTTTGCAGATAGCAATACAGGCTTGATTGTCCTCAAAAAGTATTATTGGCTTTGGTTCATCTATGTCGAAGTCTTTC
>NW_015161994.1:62779-63121 GCF_001447785.1 Gekko japonicus | reverse complement strand
CATTAGGTGAACTGGTCTTTCTGCACAAAAGTCCAACAGCTGAAGTAATGTCTCAACGACAGATTGTGCTCAGATACAATAATTTTCCAATTGCAGATCTGTATTCATGATTGTCTCTTAGTGGTTTTCCTTCAGTAAGCTTGGGATAGTCCTTATCCATTGGAGTGCTTACAGGAGTAGAATCTTTCATTCCTATAGATTCAATAAAGTCCATGATCTTTTGCTTTTGGCTCAAAAGAAAACTTCCATCATCAGTCCTTTCAATTTGTATTCCAAGATAGTATTGTACAGTTCCTAGCTGTTTCACTTCAACTTCCTTGTTTAGTCCATCAGCAATTTCTT
>NW_015161994.1:61065-61264 GCF_001447785.1 Gekko japonicus | reverse complement strand
TAAAGTTCTGTTTACGTAGCAGTTTAGTCAGTTTCTCGTTCCAAGCTTTGGCTGCTTGTTTTAGTCCATAGACACTCTTATTGAGTTTACACACTAGGCCTTCTTGTCCTTCTGTTGAGAATCCCTCTGGTTGTTGCATGTAGATTTCTTCATCCAGGTCTCCATTGAGGAAGGCTGTTTTGATATCCAAATGTTCAAC
>NW_015161994.1:46664-60957 GCF_001447785.1 Gekko japonicus | reverse complement strand
TACTCCTTGCCGATTGTCTCACAGTGGTTGTCTCTCTTACCCTTGGCGTAGCTTCTCCAGGTTCCCCTTCTGAGCTGGAACTCTCTCGTGGAGATGGACCTGCCTGTTCACAGGTGGTCTGCGCAGATTGCCAAGCGAACACGTCGAAGAAGGAGACATCTGTAGGATCCTGTGTAGTGGGTTGCACTGTGGACTCAGCCAGGTTAGGAGTTAGTAAAACATTGCTTTCATCTACACGTACCACGTTGCACACTTTAACATATCCAGTTTCAGGGTTTAGGATTCTGTACCCTTTTCCCCCAGAGGCATATCCGACTAGGATACCAGTCTCTGCTCTTGGATCAAGCTTGCCCCTTTTCTCCTTTGGTATATGCGCATAGGCTTTAGATCCAAAGGCTCTTATATGTTTAAGTCCAGGCATTCTGTTATGCCATAATTCAAAAGGGCTTTTATTGGTAGCTTTAGATGGAACTCGGTTATGCAGATAAACGGCAGTGTGGACTGCTTCTGCCCAGTAAGACTCTGAAAGTCCAGATTGCATTAGCATAGAACGCGCCATTTCTTGTATGGTGCGGTTTAAGCGTTCCACTGTTCCATTTTGTTGGGGCGAATAAGGAACTGTTGTCTTATGTTCAATTCCTTCTTGTTCCATGAATCTTTGACACTCACTGCTGCAGTACTCTGTACCATTATCAGTGAACAACACTTCTGGTGCCTTGCCAAATTTGTTTTTAACAACAGATACATAGTATTTAAACTTGTCAAGCACCTCATCTTTGCTTCTAAGCAGGTAGGTATAAACATATCTGGTTTTTGCTTCCAGAAAACTGACAAAGTATCGGTTTCCACCAGCAGATTTACGTATAGGACCAACTAAATCAGAGTAGACACACTCTAGAAGCTTAGTGTTGGAGTCATGAGGTCTAGTTTTGTAAGAGGGAGCTGTGCCTTTAGATTTCAGACAAACATCATAGCCATTTCTCATGAGCTCACATTCTGCTGCTTCAATATTGCATTCCTTCAATAACTGTTGAACACTCTTAAATTTCTATGAGCGAACTTTACATGCCAGGCAAACAAACAGTCTTTATGATTGCAGTCAGCTGACCTGGTTTGGCATACCATTCCTTCAGCTTCATTGTCATCATCATTAAAATTAGCATCAGCAATATGTCTCAGGTAATGAAAACCATTGTCTGCTTCCAGCATCACATTAAATCCATTTTCGCCCCATATCTTTCCATAGCTTGGTCTAAGATCAACATAACTACCATTTTGCATTATTCTCCTTGTGGATATCAAATTATTTATTGCGTTTGGGATTAACACACAGTCCTTGAGTGTAATTTCAACAATTTTGTCATCAGAGTTCAAACCAAACAGAATGGTTTGACCCTGTGACTGAAAGGGTTTCGCCTTCAGCTCCTTGAAGAGCAGGCTTGCAATTTCTATCCAAGTCAGTAAACCACTTTTCACAATTAAAAACATGATAAACGCTTCCACTATCAACCAGGATTAGATTGTCATCCCTATCACACTTTCCAGTGACAGTCAACGCATGCATATTGCTTCCTCGCTTCACAACATCTGATTTCTGGGGCTGCCTCTCTGTTACAGCAAACACATTCCGTCTTTCAGCCTGAACATTTGGGTTTCCTTGGCCACGCCCCTTTGGGGTTCCTGTTTCAGAGTGGTTAGCCTCAGCGCGGTTACTTTTGGTGGGACGCGTCTGATCTCTTTGTCTCTGCAAACCCTTTGATTTAGGCAAACTCTCTGACCAGCAATGGCGGGCGAAGTGCCCCAATTTCCCACATTTGTGGCACCTAAACTCTCTCTTGCTATTCTTGCTCTCACAATTAGAGCTAACACTTAACACAGACAAGTCATCTGCAGCTTGGGACATCTCCCGTCTATCATGCATTTTGTATCTTTCAAGAGCGTTCCCTGATAATGATTTTTCCTCTTATACGTTAACAAAGACTTGAGAGCGCTGAGGGGAACAGGCAATCCTTTTGTTATGTGCGGGACTCCAAGCCTTTTCAGCTGCTCCGGGCAGGATCGGTCTCACCCCCTTTTTCTTTCGTTCGACTCTCGAGCACGGCTTGTTGAGCTTGCTTCAGTTCGCGGGAAAAAGATGATCCAAGTCAAAACGCCACAGGAATTCTCTCCGGCTTGAAAACACAGCCCTTCAGACTGGTTCCACAGGCTCTTGAAGAAAAACTCAGGAGCGTTGCTTGAACACCATTAATCCAATTGCGATTTTTAAAAGTAAAATTTTTCTACCTTAGAAAAAATCCTAACACACATGAGTTGCTTTTCTCTGGTCTATTTCTAGCAGCACTCTGCATTCGCACAGCAAGAAGCTTCACTGGGCCCATAACCAATCTGTTGGAGTTTCTTTATGAAAATTGTGATTCAGCAGAGAAAAGAACAGCTTAGCAATGCCAGAGTGCAATAATCAGACTCAGAGTCCATGTGTGTTTTAAAATATAAAAGTTTTTACTACATTCTAGCACAGGGAAAGGTAACTGGGAGGAAAATAACAACAGAGCTAATCCCTACATCTTCACTCTACAAAGGACGAGACTAGAAGAGCTGCAATGGCTTCTCTTACACGCTTCTTCAGAACAGCAAACAAAGAGAGGAAGAGGAGCCATAAAATGCAAAGACACTTTGACACTTTGCTTCCAATCAAAATCCTGGAACAGGAAGAATTTTCCCGGGCTGGGGGGCCTAAACTAACATTGGCTTACACAAAAGCATGTGATTTCCTGTAACAACAAAACAGACATTTAACCCAATATATACTGAGTGTTTTTATCTTGTAGTACCCAACATATAGTGCTGCTGTTATAGTTCTCCTTTGGTTGTTTGTGACTGAAACACTCAATAAAATTCACTTTGTATCCCTGCCTCACTTTCCTCCTCACTATATTTGATGGCAAAGAAGTACATGTATAGAATTAAGACAGAAGATTTGGGCAATTTAACTGGTTAAAAACCAAGGAAATGCAAAGCTGTGCAATTTATACCCCCCTGGTGCATAGCAGCAGTCAAGATATTCATCTGTATTCACTGTTCCTGACTCCTTCTCCAGTGTTTTCCCCCCGTGAAGCAAACATTTCCAGTGGCAGATGCTCTGGGAGCGGTGTGTGTGTGTGTAATCAATAGGATTTCCAATTGCCTGAAGAAAAAATGTCCCTTTAATGTGATGTTATTTGCCTCCATGGCATGAAAAGCTTTAGCTGTTCATTTCCACACATTAAGCCTCTGTTAAAAGGGACAGGCCTGTACACATGCCTCCATGTGGTCAAGAACACATAGAACACATGGCAGATCTAGATAGCAATTTTTCAAAAGTTCACACAGAAATTATAGTCCAATCGCAGTATGTACATTACTATCCTTGCACAGTAAAGATTAATATAAACACATCAGACTTTGTGTGTCCTCCACTTTGTGTGTCCTCCACAATTAAGAAAACAGCAGTGACCCATCCAAGTTTTCCAAATGTGCGCATACAAATAGGAAACCTCCTGTTTTTGGATGTCTGTTTCATTTTGCTACAAAAGATTAACATGGCTACCCCTCAGGAAAGGCCAGCAAAGATCTAGGAAATACTTACTGGAATATTTCTAACTGGGCCCTGTGTCTCACACACACTGTGGTTTCCATTTGTAATATCACAAATGCAATAGTCACTGACAGAGGGAGGCCTGAAGGTGTGACCACCATCACAATGAATCTCTGGGTTGATTCCACAGCCAAATGTGAAGGAGGCAAGTGAATGGTAGTGTGTAAGTAGAACTACAGCATGGATCAGTTCTGCGAGTGACCAGCTATGTTCTTCAGTCTTCAACAGTTGCTTTGGAAAGAGAAAGAGGGTAAAATAACTGTTAGTCTCAGAAACTCCATTTTGCTTAAGTTACTTCATGCATTTAATTGCAAAACAACCGTCAGATTTTTCCAGCAATAAATTACCCTTGTAAAAGATACCAGTTTGTTACTATTATTTCTAGTAAGACTCTCAGAAAGCAGGAAGCTTCCAAGGGTTGCCATCAGGCCTGGAGAAAAATGCCCTGTCATTTTAATAGTGGCTTAATATTTGGAAATGGGCAGCTGAAACTTTTCATGGCATGGAGGTAAATAATATCCCATTAAGCAGCTATTAAAAGGACAGGCCATTATCCCTCTGGGATGTTGGCAACCCTTGCTGAAGGCGGCTACTGGAGACATGATGGTGATCTGCAAGCCACCTTAGGGCTTGCTCTTCAGTGTACTTAGGGGGAGAACCTGTTAGTTATCTTCACTCTAAATCCATGTTATACAATTGGGTCTTCCTGCAGAGATATGAGCAGTTCCCCAATTCCTCTCCAGTCACAGCCTGTATGTATACTGGGTGGACTTGCAGACAAAGCTTCAAAGTAATGCATTAATTCATTGGGGTGCAGAAGATACATACAGCTGCTTACATGCAGAGTGCTGCAGACCAATAACATAATATTCAATTTTGCACAGCTTTGTGTTTCTGTACCTTCAGAGCATTTCCATCTGCTTATGTTCTGACTCAGGAAGGCAGTTCAAACCATGAAAGTTTTCTTGGTTTGGCCTAAAATTAAAAGCAGATTAGGTAAAGGTAAAGGTTCCCTTGCTCGAAAGCCAGTCGAATCCGACTCTAGGGTTGCGGTGCTCATCTCCGTTTCAAAGCCGAAGAGGCAGCGCTGTCCGAAGACATTTCCGTGGTCATGTGGCTGGCATGACTAAACACCAAGGCGCACGGAACACTGTTACCTTCCCACTGAAGTGGTACCTATTTATCTACTTGCAATTTCTTGCTTTCGAACTGCTAGGTTGGCAGGAGCTGGGGCCAGAGACGGGAGCTCACTCCGTCATGCGGTAACTCAGGTCTCGAACTGCTGAACTACCGACCTTCTTCCACAGCCTGCAGTTCAGCGTCTCAACCACTTGAGCCACCGCAGCTCCTAAAAGCAGATTAACAACCCTTAAAATGGCTCACTGCACCATATTGGAAAGCCATGATTGAGAGGGACTGAATACTCTGCCCTAAAACTGTAGCTATTCTGCATCCTGCTTAATCTTTGCACATTTGCTGAATTTTCATAGCTGTTCTGAAACCCATGGCAAGAATCTGCAAGAGGCACCAAAGCTTCACGGTCTGAAGGGTCAGTCCCACACCTCTCACACCCTTTGGCTTCTAGTCAAGGTGCTGAATTTTGTACTGAAATTCTGTCTGCATGCCAGACACAAGTAATAAATGTCTCCCTTATATATTTATTCCTTATTCCTCGCTGAGGGCTAGGGTTGCCAGCTCCAAGTGAGGAAATACCTGGAGATTTTGGGGGAGAGGGCGGGGTTTGGGGAGGGGAGGGGACCTCAGTGGGGTGCAATGCCATAGAGAGCCCACCCTCCAGAGCAGCCATTTCCCTTCCCCCCCCCCAGGGGAACGGATCTCTGCCGCCCAGAGCTCAGCTGCAATCCCAGGAGATTTCCAGCCACCAACTGGAGGTTGGCAACCCTACTGAGGGCCAACAGTTATATGTATTTAAAATATTTCAGCACCTAGGACAACTTCCAAATAAAACCCTCGTGTTTCAAAATTAATATGTTTCAATAAAGTATCAATACATTAAAATAGACATTACAATAACAACGTCAAAGAAACAGTATACAGTCCATATCAAAACCAGCACAACTTCCGAAAGTGGTACACCTGGCTGAACCTGTCTTAACCTGGAACTGTTACAATTGTTGTGGGAAAGGAGTGCCATGCCTGACAATATTAGAGAAAAGGACCTTCACTTCTGACAGTGGCAGGACCTGAAGCAGGGCCTCTGTAAAATATTATAGTTCTCGGGTATTTTGCCTGTGGAAACAAGTGGCCCCAGACCATTTAGGATTTTTAGAAAGGTCATGAGTGGCATTTTGAATTGCATCCAGAAGCAAATACTCAACCTGTGAAGAAGCCATTTCAGACTCAGTAAGGTACAAGCACAGTAATTAGTACCAGTCAGCAGCCTTGCTTTGGCATTTCGCAGCGACTGAATTTCGCAATCACTTTCACAGGGCAGCCCCATGTAAAGTGCATGCCACTAATGCAACCTATATGAAACTAGTACATGGTCAGCCTTAGCCAGATCCTGCCTTTAAAGGAAATGCTTTAACTGGCGCACCAATTCAAGTTGGGCAGGGGTACAATGTACTACATAAAAGACCTTTGTGAACACAAATCTAGTAGCTCCTGCACAAGATGTGAACTTGTTCCTTCAGGGAAAATGCAACCCTGTCCAGAACAAGCTGACTACGAAATCTATTCCTTTAAGGTGATTTGGAACACACAGATGTGTTCAAGACCTGTAGCCAAATGAGAAGCTAGGAAGGGGAACACTTTCTAATTTACCTTTGGAGTTGTTACCAGCAGTAGCAGCCCTTCTTCCACTAGGTGACTCGATCAGCCTGAGCAAAATGTGGGAAGGCGCTTTCAGGCTATGGATGAGTTGTTTCACTTGCAGCTCAATCCCACGAATGTTTGCTCAAAAGTAAGCTCTTCCAAGTTCAGTTAGACTTACTCTCCAAGTGTTTAGACTGCTGCCTCAGTCTTTTAGTATGAAAAATATAACTAGGCCTTCTACGAGTTATTTAGGTTACAGACTGGGTTACCTATCTACGGTACTGTTTTTTCTATGCAAGTACAGTTATCAATGGGCAATTGGTTTGGTGGTATTCTTGGTATCAGACAACATTTACTTGTCTGCTGTGACAACAGTTTATGGGATGGGGATAACTGGAAGACGCTGTCAAACTCTGCAAAGCTCTGCCACAAAGATCACTAGCAGCATTTTGATACTTAAAAACATCATCCACATGTTTCGACTGAAATTCATTTAGTATGAGAAAGAAGAAAATTAATGGTAGTTGAAAGAAAACACAGTTTAAAATTACAGCTCTTCCTTATTCTAAAAATATGAGAATTATGTATTTATGGTTCACCATGTTTCCTAGGTTCAGGGAAGACTACATTTATTTTAAAAAACAAGCAGTGGCTATAGGAGAACAAAAATCATAAAGAATAAGAAAGTAGGGAATGGCTATGGAGAAAGTAAGTTCTACTCGCTTTAACGCAGATACTGTACTGTTAAAAAGTACTGTTCTGAAATTTTAGCAGAGGGAGAGGCGAGGTGGTTGAGTGTCCAAGTGCTCTGGGTCTCGCCAGCTTTTGGAGTCTTTTTAGGGGACCTTTTTGGCATTTCTGGACTCCTCCAGATTTGACAAGGGTCCACCAGACCCTCGGGAGTAGGAACTGGGAGAAGAAGACTTAAACTGTGGCAACAGCAGTCGAAGGTTTCAGTTTGTCTTGAAGCAAAAGCTCCAAAGGACCAGCCGGAGAGTTCACGACTGGAAAGCTACTTCAACCCCCAAATCAGAGCCTCCATACCTCGCCACAAATCATCCTGGCAAAGACCCTGTGAGTAACCTTTCTTCTATTTATAATCATCAAGCTCGGGAAAAGGATACTTAATTGCCCCTATAAATCTCTCCCAGAGGCAAAAGGAGGGGGAGCCAGAGTGCCGGGAATGTTATTGCATCAAACTCAAAGGGGCACAATAACACTTTGAAATTTTCTATCTGCTACCTGGGAAATATCGTTACAGAGACTGGCTTCACGCTTAAAGAATTTTGTTGGAATTATGGAGAGGAAAACGGGCTCTCGTGGATCTAAAATGGTGGCGGGATGTAGTTTCTTTGCCTGCGTAGTTACACAGTGAATGTTGTTCTACTGTGTCTGCTGACGTGCGAGATGGCTTTCTCAGCTGAGGAGAGAGACTGCTTGATGGATGGAAATATACTGATGTTCTCAGATGATTATTGGGACCAGTGTTCCCTCTAAGCTGAGTTAGTGTGAGCTAGCTCACAGTTTTTTAGCCTCCGGCTCACACATTTTTGTCTCAGCTCAGGAAGGATGGCTCCAGAACACACTAATTTATGCAGTAGCCAAATCACCTGCTCACAACTTTAATGCTGGTAGCTCACAAAGTAGATTTTTTGCTCACAGGACTCTACAGCTTAGAGGGAACATTGATTGGGACTGCTTAAAAAGCCAATTGATGGAAAAAATTACAACTGCTGACCTGGAAGCCTTGGGAGAGCTTCGGAGAGGAGATCACAGAGGCACAAAATCAGATGATGTCAGACACTATACAAGATGAAAAACGACCGGACCTGCTTCAACACTCGATATCTACAATGAGAGATTTACCCAGCTACTGCTTTGATGGGCTGGTTGGATATAATGTAGCCGATGCAGGGTTCGAGACACAAGGCTGCTTGTTTTCGTACACAGGCAGACCAGAAGAGGATGGGACATTCAAAAATCAAAGGCACAAAAGAACAACGATTTTGATGAGACATTTTCAAAGAAAGCAAGAGAAACTTAAACTTTACAAATAAGTGGAAGTAGCACTTTTTGACAGTCTGCATGGCTTTAATTGGCTGAAGGGATAAAGAATTACTAAAACTGGATCTTTTAAGCTGTTGAGAACTGTTTATCTACTGTGTGTTTCTTCACCTGATTTACATTGTTATTTGACAACCAATTGATTTATGAATATAACCTGAAGCAAGGTACTTCTAACTTTTGCGCTTTCTTGACTGACTAATTAAAGCTATAAAATAAGGACTTTTAATTTGAAACAATTTACTCTCTATACATGCAATGTCCTAATTGAAGGAGGATGAAAAGATATGGGCAGTCTGAATTTTTAGAGAGAAATTGCAGGGAAATATAATTAATGGGTTACTTATTTAGAGAATGTGTATGGTGTTAACTGGAGCTGGAGACCAGGTGTGGAAGAGTGGAAGGCAAGACTAGGGGGACGAAAAATCGAGAATCCTACCTCCCCTGAGCTAACGAAGCTACTGACGGGGGAGAAGCCTCCAGGCGGCCTTGCCTGGGCTGGACCAATATCCGGATCCTTGGGCTGGCACAGGATTCCTACTGGGGCTGCAGACGCGGCAGGCAGCTGGACGAATTGCGCACCGCTGGGGCAGTCGCAACTTTGGGGCGCACGCCTGGCCAACCGGGACCGGCTTGTTACTGCCAGGTCGATGGCGGAGGCGCCTGCTGCGCAGCAGCCAGCCATAGAGGAGTGCCGGACGGCTCGGGTGTCTACGGGGGGTGGTGTCTTCCAGGGGACCCTCCTTCTTCCTGCCCGAGCTAAGTACCAACAGGGGCGGGGCGAACGGACTGTTCGAGCCGAGAACCATCAGGTTCATGAAGACCAGATGACCGCACTGATTGATGTGCCGGCCCTGACTCAGGCTGATCCCCTTCCTTGGGAGTTGTGCGTTTGCCCCAAGAGTAGCAAGGCTCCATCTCCTCCCTTGAGAGATTGGCATCGAGAAAGTGGGACTACAACTTCTCCTGACCTCAGTGCCTGTCTGCGACAGTGGTGGAGGACGAGTGGAGTGATATCTTACATCAAGAGAGAACTGCTCAGAACTGTGCTCAGACTGCTCTGGAATTTTGAGACAGAGCAGGAGAGCCAGCGGTGGCCACAAGGAGATTCTGGGCCCGAGCACTAAGACCAAGCTACCCGCTACTATCCAGATCCTTAGAGGTGAAGAGGCCTGAAGGAGATCGATTTGGAGTGGACTGCTGCTACGACCTATATAATTAACTGCTGTAACTTGTTTAAATTGATGAATCTGGTTTGATTTAATTGATCGGGGGGCTTGATTAGTTGTGACTAGCTAATTGTTGTCTGCCAATTAATTGGGGGGGCTGACTTAGAGAGGGTACTAATTGATTACTGTTAAATGGCCCAATTGATCGGGGGTTGGATCTAGTTGCTGTTGATAATAGTTATTTGCAGGGGTCATTTCGTAGAAAAAGAGCTAGGGGAACTCATTAGCATAACTCATTAGCATATGCCACACACCCTGACATCAGGGGCCCGGCGGTGGACCTGCAAGGCCAGCGGGAGTGCGAGGAAGCCCTGCCAAGGCCCTCCCTGGCCCCTGGCAGGGGTGGGGAGAGGCGGGGAGGAAGCAACTTACCCTCCCTCTTCTCCTGCCTCCTCCTGGCTGAATGAGGGCTGGAAGCAGGGCGGCCGGAAGCAGGGGGCGGGGCTTCGTCATGTGCCCCACCCCCTGCACCTCACCCGGGGGAACTGCGTTCCCCCGCGTTCCCCCCCGAAATGACCTCTGGTTATTTGCCAATTAATTGGGGGAGTTGATTTAGAGGGGGCTCTAGCTGATTGCTGTGTCAAGTTGTCTAATTAATTGGGGGTTGGATCTAATCAGATTTAGAGTTCTATTTAAGGAGCTAAAATTAATATTTAATTGCGCTAATGGCCCTATATTTGATTTTTGATAAATTGATTATTAATATTAGCTTTAGTAAATATGCCATTGATCCCCAGCTTTTATGTAGTTTACTGGCTGGGAAAGTAGGTTTGGATAAGGGAAAATAGAAAAATAGAAAAAGAGGCAATCAGAAGCTATAAGATTACTGTTAGGGCTGTGAGAAAAGGATTAGGATAGACCCTGTACTGTATTCGGATTAGGAATAGCCAGCAGATAATTATAAATGGGTTGTTTTCTATCAAACAGTAGCAGCATGTAATAGGCCGGAATATCTGCCAACTTAACGGGTGAATCTGTGGCTCGAGCCGAGTGCGGCCGACGAAGATCACCAGGTAGTAATGGCTGGGCAGGGAATTCCAGTACTCTTGGGAAGGTATTGCGGTGGGACCAGGTGGAGATGGAAAGGAAGGGGGCAGAGAAATATAGAAGCTAGGCCACCTTCCAGCCTGCATTCCATCCCAAAGGTGGCAGACAGTGGGGCAAGGATAAAAAACTCCTCTCTGACATTGGTGCTGTGCAACGCCAGGTCCATAAACAATAAGACCTCAGTCCTGTGGGACTTCCTGCTGGAGCAGGACATGGAACTGGCATGCGTGACCGAGACCTGGGTACGAGACGGGGAGACTGTTGCTCTTTCCCAGTTGGCTCCTCCTGGGTTCTCGGTCCTTCACCAATCTCAGACTTCGGGGCGGGGGTGAGAAGTGGCTTTGTTCATTCAGGAGGCTTACTCCTTCAGGGCGCTCCCAGTGGTGAGGATCGCAGGCATTGAGTGTGCCGGCTTTGTATGGGAAGCTGGGGAGAGTCTGGCTGTCTGGCTAGTGTACTGTCCGCCCAACGCATCGGCGAACAGCCTGCTATCTCTGGTGGAGGCTGTGTCAGGCTGGGTGTTGGAGCACCCTAGGCTGTTAGTCCTAGGTGACTTCAACATCCATGCTGACGATGCAGCCTCCTCCCGGGCAGTGGATCTGGCATCGTCCATGTCGGCTCTGGGACTCTCCCAATATGTAACGGTCCCCACACATCAGGCCGGTCACACGCTTGATTTGATCTTTGCGACGGGGGTTACAGATGACTGGATTACTGCTATGGCAGTTCCATGGTCGAATTACCATGCCCTGAGGGCCTGAGTGAACTTGTCACCCCAACCCTGTTTAGGCGGTGAGTGGATTTGGCTTGCCTGCGGAGCCTAATGGACCCATTGCGGCTTCAGATGGCTCTCCGGGATCCATTGCCCCCTGGCAGCTCGTTAGATGAGCTAGTCGAGGACTGGCATAGCCAACTCTCGGCAGCCATTGACGAGATCGCTCCCAGACGCCCTCTGCGCCCTCGCACAAGGCTAGCTCCTTGGTATACCCAGGAGCTGAGACTGATGAAGCGAAGGCTCAGACAACTAGAGAGACAGTGGCGGCGGGTTCGTGACAAAGCGTCAAGATCATCCTATCGAATGTTTATGAAGTCATATGAGATGGCAACTAAGGCTGCGAAGAAGGAGTTCTACGCAGCCACAATTGCGTCTGCAAGCTCGTGCCCGGCACAATTGTATAGAACGATTCGGTCTCTAACCACCATGCCTTAGAGCAGTCAAAATGTCAGGGAATTGGATATAGACTGTGAGGCTTTTGTGATCCATTTTGCAGATAGTCTTGCTGCTCCGCCGAGACCTCCCGGCCACACTTGAGACAGTATGCGAACTTGAGGCCCCATGCACGTCTTCTGGTCCCATTCTGGATTGTTTCAGCCCTCTCAGCCTAGAGGAGGTTGACAGATTGATCCCAATTGTACATCGAACCACATACAGCCTTGATCCATGCCCCTCCTGGCTAATTAAAGCTGGCCGCGAGGGGTTGCGAGGCACCCTTAGGGACATTTTCAACAGGTCCCTCTCCGAGGGTCTATTCCCAGGGGCTCTCAAGGAAGCAATGGTCTGCCCTCTCCTAAAAAGCCATCCTTGGACCTGGCCGAATTGGCCAACTATCAACCAGTCTCCAATTTGCCCTATCTGGGCAAATTAGTAGAGGGCAGTGGCGATACAGTTGCAGAGCTTTCTGGATGACACTTCCACGCTGGATCCCTTCCAGTCTGACTTCTGCCCGGGTCATAGGACGGAGACAGCACTGGTCGTCCTTACGGATGACCTCCGGAGGCATCTGGATCGGGGTGGTACGGCAGTGCTGCTGTTGTTAGATCTGTTGGCAGCGTTCAACATGGTCGATCATCAGCTGCTCGCCCACCGCCTCGCCAATGTGGGGATTCGGGGGCTGGCCTTGCAATGGCTTGTCTCCTTTCTCCAAGGTTGGGGACAAAGGGTGGCACTTGGGGAGGAGATGTCCCGAAGGCACTCACTAGTCTGTGGTGTGCCCCAAGAGGCAGTGCTCTCCCCAATGCTTTTTGTTGTTGTTCAGTCACAGTCGACTCCGACTCTTCGCAACCCCATGGACCAGATTTAACATCTATATGCGCCCCCTTCCCCAGATTGCCCAGAGGCATGGGCTTGGGTGTCACCAATATGCGATGACACCCAGCTCTATCTGTTGTTGGGCGGTCAGTCTGGCTCTACCCCAGAAGATCTGGACCGGGCGTTGCAGGACGTGGCAGGATGGCTTAGGTTGAGTCGTCTGAAACTGAATCCGATGAAGATGGAGGTCCTTTGCCTGAATTGGAATGGCTCAGGGTTAGGGGCCCCTCTTCCGGCCTTCGGTGGGGCGCCATTGGTGCCAGCGCTGTGGGTCAGGAGTTTGGGTGTGCTCCTGGATGCTTCCTTGACAATAGAGGCCCAGGTAGCAGCCACTGCCAAGGCAGCCTTTTACCACCTTTGGCTGAGTAGGCAGTTGGTCCCCTTCCTCGAACGCAATGATCTGGCTTCAGTGATCCACGCTATGGTCACCTCGAGGTTAGACTACTGTAATGCTCTCTACATGGGGCTGCCCTTGGGGCAACTTCGGAACCTGCAGCTGGTGCAAAATGCGGCAGCCAGGTTGTTGATGGGTCTCCCCAGGTGGGAGCACATCCAGCCTGTGCTGAAGTCATTGCACTGGCTTCCAATAGCATTCCGGATTTGCTTCAAGGTGCTGGTTTTGACCTTTAAAACCCTAAATCAGTGGTGGTGAACCTATGGCACGGGTGCCAGAGGTGGCACTCAGAGCCCTCTCTGTGGGCACGCATGCCATTGCCCCAGCCAGGCCCAGACCATCATAAAACTGTCGAATTCTCTGCCAAATAAGTAAATTAAAGCATTTGGGATTGCTTTCCTTACTTTGTTTGGATCATCTTAAGTTAATGTATGAGTTGTTTTTTCTAAAGTAAAACCTCAGTATTCAGGTTAAATTGCGGTGTTCGCACTTTGCGATCACTTAAGTGGGTTTTGGGTCGCAGTTTGGGCACTCAGTCTCTAAAAGGTTCGCCATCACTGCCCTAAATGGTCAGGGGCCTGCCTACCTGAGGGACCGCCTTTCCCCATATGTTCCCCCAAGAGCACTGCGGTCTGGAACACAACACTCACTACCTGCTCCCCACCCCCACCCCTGGGCCTAGGGATGCCAGGTTGGCAGTAACCAGGTCCAGGGCATTCTCCCTGGTGGCGGCAATGCTGTGGAATGAGCTCCCCAATGAGATTAGACCTCCAGCAGTTCCGTAGAGCTGTGAAAACTGAGCTGTTTCACCAAGCGTTCAAATAAGAACTGCACCTTACCATAGGATGCTGCCGTATTTACTTAGTTTTACCGTATTTATTGTATTTTATATTTTCAATTAGCTGGTTTTAAATTGTATGTTGTTTTAAACTGTTTGTAAGCCGCCTGAGCTGCTTCAGTGGGAGGGCGGGGAAGAAATCCAATAAATAAATAAATAAATAAATAAATAAACTAATTTGAGAGAAGAAGCTATATGGCTTTGTCAGTGTGAGAGCTGGATT
>NW_015161994.1:25624-46642 GCF_001447785.1 Gekko japonicus | reverse complement strand
GGGAAAATATAACATATTATGTTTAGGCCTGCTAGTTAATGGGATTTTGAAAACTAACAGTGTTAAAAATGTGAAAGAATATTGAAAGGGACTAGATTGTTAATTTAGAAGAAATATATGCCTTCTTTAGCATAGTTAAACCGATAATAATGCCCGTTTCTTTTTTGCTGTTTTTATATTGATATAAAATAGAATAATAATAGTATAGTATTGATAAAATGAAATATAGTAGATAGAATATTGATGAATTAGTTTTATAAAGGGAATAGATGCTTGGTTTAATAGTGTATGTTATTGAATACAAATTAAAACAAGGGGGGGAATGGGAATCTGTATGCAAACATGATGATGTGAGTGAGATATTTGGCTAGCTATTTAAAAATGTATGGCTCTTTTCTATGTAACTTGTTAAAAAATAATAAACTTTGCCCAATCTGGGCAAGTAAAAAATAATAATAATGAAATTTTAGCAGAGATCTATTAAGCTGAAGTTTTAGTAATTGTCAGATGTCCACAGACAAATTAATCATTAATTTTCAATTGGAAGCAAACCAATTGAACAAGTTAAATTTTTTAGATACTTAGGTCTGCACTTCCAGTATAATGCATCTTGGTCTGTGCAGTGTAATTCAGCAATAAATATGGCCAACATAAATGCTTCTGCCATTTCCCGATTCTTCTACAC
Organism: Gekko japonicus; assembly: GCF_001447785.1. NCBI lineage: Eukaryota > Metazoa > Chordata > Lepidosauria > Squamata > Gekkonidae > Gekko > Gekko japonicus. The sequence continues at coordinate 45,957 of NW_015161994.1, read as the reverse complement.
CAGAGGCAATCAATTCACACCAGCTGCATTAAAAGTCTTCAGGGCCAAAGTAATCCCCCAACTCATGTATGGTATTCCAGTATGGATAAGTGCACTTAATGGCACAATAGAACTTGTTCAATCTAAATTTCTTCAAAAGATCATGGGAATGCCGCGTTGTGTACCTTATGCAGCTTTGTGTTTAGAAACTGGGTTAAATTCTGTGGAATCTGGTGCATGGCTAATGACAGTAAAATATTGGCTGCGTTTACATTACGATGTAGACCAAGAGAGCCTTATGCAACAAATGCTCACAGAGTCAAACATGTCTGGCTACCACACATTGAGAACAAAATAACTGCCACGGACTCACTGCTTATGCTCCCTTTTATGGGTGCTTTTCAGATGATTAAATAGAGAGTTCTTGACACTGAAACACAAAGGCTATACAGCTTAGCCAACAAATCTTGCACCCCTATGAATTTTGAGATGGCCCCATACCTATCTGATATACAAGCACCACAACAGCACAGAGCCTTTTCATTAGCAAGATTTAATGCACTACCATCAGCAATCTTGCATGGGAGATATAATAATATAGCATATACAGCTAGACTTTGCCATTGTAACTCTGGATGCACTCAGACAGTTTCACATATCTATTTGCATTGCCAATTTTATGTAGATATACGTTTTAGATATTTAAACCCTATTTTAGCCAACATGACAGACCTTCCTGATGTTTTAAAAGTGCACCATCTTCTGAATGACTCCAATACTGAAATATCAGTGAAGGTAGCCATGTTTTTACAATCAGCTATAAAGCTATGTCAGGAAAAACTATCAAAATGAGCAACACTTTGTAACAAACTGCTTTTGTAACATTATGCCATATTATGTAGTTTGCAAAATACTTGGTTTTATATATTTGTATAGTAATCCTCTTTTAAGGTATTGTTTTATGCCAATAAAGGCTGACTGACTGACATTAATTTTTAAAAAATGCCAGGAAGTAAAATGCCCAGTAAAAAGCACAGCATTGATCTAGTTAAAGAAACAAGTTTTTAAAACTATGCTTTGATATAATGCAAGACAGCAGACCCAGTAAATCTAAGTTCAGAAAGGAACACCACTAGGTATTTTGGAAGCAGACCCTGTGGTATCCTTAAGTGACCCTTCAACATCAGATGCTACATGCCAATGGCATGAATCATAGCTTAAGTATTGGTGTCCATCCACTTGAGAGTTATATATCAGGACTGTCAAGTACCAGAGCACTATGCCATGCTCAGTAAGCAGCACTTGGAGTATTCCAGTAGCAAACAGAACTTCCAAAAAATAATGTTGTTTAGCATAACCATTTTATGTGCCTATTAAGACAGCTGGAATATTACAGCATGGGGTGACACAGCACATAAACACGTAAAAATCACAGAGTAAAAAAACTGTAGATCCACAGAAGCTAAATAAAATGTGAATATATGTTTTAGTAGTATATTCTATACACATAAAAACTACTTACTTCAATATGTTCCTTAGTAATGAGCCATGGTCTGTGTGCCAAGATTTTGTTCAATTCACCCAGATTCTGTAGTTTCTGAGGTGCATTCTCTAGACCATTCAGCCATTTAGGGTCACCCCCAACATGAAGAAAGTCACTGACATGGAGATTAACCAAGTAAGAGCACTGGTGCCTAGCAGCCGCCTGGAAAAACACACAAAACTATCAAATGTAGACATTCTCTGTGGTGAAGCTCTTGACTACTGTAACAAATATGGACAGGTGAAGGAAAAGTTACACAGCATATATTATTAATGCTACACTGTAAAGATGATATCATGTTTGTATTGTTTTATATTTGACAAAAAGCTATAAAGTAACACAAAACTTTTTATTATAGTAGCTTCTACCTTCTCACCATATAGAAACATATCAGGTGTCTGAATAGGTTCAACTCAGAAAGGAATGTCACTAAGTTTATTGGGTCTTACTTGTTGGTAAATTTATTTTATGCAACAAAAGCCAGGCTGAACAAACCAAAGGTCCATCCAGCCCAGTACCCCATTTCCAACAGCAACCAGTCAGATGCCACAAAGAAGCTCATAAGTAGGTCCCACTTGTATAAGTCATGAAAACAGAACCATTCTGTAATTTTAGCCCACTCTAAATCTATTTATATATTAAAGCCATGTAAATGGACAGAATAGCATTTTAACAAAAGCTATCATTGGGTGTTATTTACTATGGACTATAGATCTACTTGCTACTTAGACTTCCTGGAAAACTGTGAAAGTACTACTAGAATGTCAACATCCAGCCCTCTGGAGCCCAACTAAATAAAATTCAGAATAGCTGAGTAATAGTAACAGAATACACCTAGTTAAAATAGTAACAGAATAAAGTAAAGGCTTCCCTTGCTTGAAAGCCAGTCGAATCCGACTCTAGGGGGCGGTGCTCATCTCCATTTCCAAGCCAAAAAGCCAGCAATGTCCGAAGGCGTTTCCATGGTCATGTGGCCAGCATGACTAGAAGCCGAGACGCACAGAATGCTGTTACCTTCCCCCTGAAGCAGTACCTATTTATCTACTTGCCATTTTTTTGCTTTCGAACTGTTAGGTTGGCAGGAGCTGGGACCAGAGACTGGAGCTCACTCCACCATGCGGTACTCGGGCCTCGAACTGCTGAACTACCGACCTTCCGGTCTGCAGTTCAGCATCTTAACCACTGAGCCACCGCAGCCCCTAGTAACAGAATGCAATGTTAAAAAAGAGGACTGCTATTCCATGTTCCACTTAAATAGGATCTTTAATTAGCAAGCGTCCTAAATTAAGACAGAATACTGGATATTAGATTCAAAAATATATTTATACAAGGAAGTTAAATTGTTCTAAATGAAGGATCCATTCTTTATATTTGGTGATCTTAGTTGTAACTGTGGAGCAAATACTGAGAGACAGTATTTCTACTAACTAGAAGAATTTGCCAAATTTTGTAAGTTTATTAAGGAGTGGATCCTATGACTCCCTTCTTCTAAGTCAAATCCTATGGCTCTCTTCCGCTAAGTCTTACTACAAGGGAAAAAGACTTCCTCCAATTGAAAATTTACTTTTTCTGGTAGAGAAAGTCTTCTCTCTGATGGAGGAAAATTTGGTCCAATCCTATGTTTCTGACATATGGCCTAAATATATATATATTGAAAATAAGGTTAAAAGCCATAAAATGCCATTATTGCTTCCCATTTCATAATTCAACCAACCATATAAACTACCAGAAGGATAGTTTAACAGGAGTCATCATTGGGTGGCTGTTTATTGCCACAGTTCCACTTGCTAAATAGATGTCCTGAGAAACTTCAGCAATGTTACTGGACATCAACAGACAACCCTTTCGGTACAACAAAATTATAGAGCTGTACAAGGTACCATTATTTATTTCTTTTCACGTACACTGTGCCTTTCTTACTGGGACTCAAGGTGGATTTCAAGTACAATAAGACTAGTAAGTCAATCAGTAAGCCAACTAAAATATATTGTAACATTTGAATGATAACAATATAGCTTCCAGCTTCATAGATCAACCTACCATGATACCTATGTAGTGTCGATAATGAAGAGGCAGTGGCCCATCCATTTGCAACAGATAATGCTGAGTTTTCAAAAAGCTCTCTAGATACTGTGGGTGGAAAACCATCACTAAGGTAATGTTGTCCAAACGCCCTAAAGTTGTGAAAGACTCTGCAAACAAAGTATGCATTTGGGTATCTTCAGTGCTCACTTGAAGAATCTGTTTAAATTTAAAAAAAAGAATATTAGCAACATTTTTGAAAAACAACCACCCTATTGCATATTTGTTCATAGCTCACAGCCCCAAATGAAATTTTAAGCCTATATCAAATGCGATTTTATTCATAACTCCAAAAGTTTTCCATATTTGCCCACTTACAGTCACTTGCCCAATTACAACAAATCAATCACTTTCCGGAAGCATATATGAAGGGATGGGTTTTAAGTCATGCTCTAAAGGTGCAAAAGTAACTTTCCTAATATGCTGAGAGCTATTTTGGTAGCTGGTTATAGTAGGGAAACATGTTTATGACTATCCATGTGACTCAGATTGGAATTTGAACAAATTTATTACCATCAACTAGGTCACATGGTCTCATAGCAATCAATTAATTGTAGAGGCAGAACAGAGTGATACCATGCTGATTAATGTAGCCCTTAAAGCTGAGGAATAGCAACTTATTCTTTAAACAATAGGTACCACAGTTAGAAAGACTGGTGTCTTTTTAAGATGCACTAAATGAAAAATGTGCTATTAAATACCAAAATTCCACACAGAGATTACTATTTTCTAACTCAGCAGATCATTGCCAAACTCTCATGATAATTTATAGCGGTCGTCGCTGTGTGCCATACTTTGCACATCCACAGCTGTTTTCTCAGCCAAAAGTAGACTCTGAAAAGTTTTCCTGAAATGCAACACATTCACCACGTACTTGCAAAACAACTAGCACCACAACGCACCTCCACCTCCGGGATGAATCTGCTTGGTCCTTGTCCCAGTGGTCTAGGAATCCTAACTCCAAGTTCCTAGAAAAGAAAATTACACTATCTGAACTTTTAGCTATAAACATTTCAGCTGTGGCTCCAGGGGGAAGCAAGAATTCACCACAGAAACAAACAGAGCTGCCCTTGTTTCAGAACTGCCATCTATGTGTATGGAAATTTTCTATCCGTGCTTCATAACCAACCACACTTGTTTACAGTATACCATATCGCTGCCACTAAAAACAATGAAACCTGGTTTTGCATGAAGTACTTGGCAAGGTGTCTAGAACAAGGAGTTCAGTACACAGCTGCCAGCGGAGTAATGTCAGCGATACCAAATGTGTTTGAAGTACATCTGTAAACCAGAATTGAAGACTTTCGGTATCTTTCAGGAGATGACAGTTTTAATCTTATCTAAAAAGTTGTTCTACATTTTAACCACAACATTATATGATCTAGGCAAGTTGACAGTTTAAAATGACAAAGAACAAGTAGTGATTTCTCAGATAAATGTACAGCCTACTTAAAATACCACCTACCACAAAACTTTCACTGAAACCACAGACATTTTATGCACAACTCAGATTCTATAAAGAGCGGAGGGCAGAAATCACTCTGCGACGCCCTTAGGGTCAGCATACATAATTAGCAAACCCACCACATGAACAGAATATATTTCCCCCCCGCAACTGGGCCAATTACAGTACCCATAGAGTTTTTTAAAAAGTGAATTTCCTAACATTAAAATTTACCATAAAAACACAGGTTTCAGTAATTCTATAATGTTTAAAGTGACTCAAGCATATGTTTTAAACTGTTGGCTGCTTTGGCAGCCCTTGTGCAGGCAGAAAGGCAAAATATAAACTTTGTAAATAAATAAAATAAAAAGTTAAAAATAGCTTTACCGAATACTTTAAATGGCTGTCTGTACTTTTTTGTGTGAGATTACTTCATTAGGAGGGAAACTTCATTTTTTCCCCCAGCCATCACAAATCTGACGTGATCTTCTCATTGTAAAAAAGAGTATTAAGGTAGGCAAGCACAAGTCATTAGGATATCAGAATAGGGAAATCTGAGTTCCAGTCCCCACTCAGCCATGAAGCTCACTTATAGCCTTCGTTTTTTAAAAAAACGGTACATGTACTGTAATTGGCCCAGTTGGGGGGAAAGCACTAATGAACTTACAACCTTCTAACTCTGCTTAGGATTGCACTGTTAGTAACATTGTTAGGGATGGTTATTGATTGGGAAATTTTGGGAATTCATCATCAATATCTATAATGAGAAGTATTAGAGCCTGCTTTTAGAAGCTAGAAAGTAGAACACACTCAGAATGTTATAAAAAAAGTTCATTTGTAGAAAATAAGCTTACACAGCAGAATGCAAGATGTACAGCAGAAGGCAGAAGGCAGGATGCCGTCCATCATTAGGTAGATAGCATTATCAACATATTTGTTGATAAGGATAGCAAACCAGTAGATACCATGCAGCTGCTCATGTCAGGGGAGGATCAGATAAGATATACCATCCCAATTATACTTGTGGATGGAAATCAGCTGGTTTTCACTACAATGTATAAATAATTGGGAGGAAGCATGTACATAAATGGAATTAAAATGCAGGACTAGGGAGAAGAGGCATGTGAGGAGATTGTAAGTTTGTGGTTGACCAATCAACTGACAAACAGGGACTTTTTGCGTTCGTGATAGGGCATTAGAAGCTTGCATATGTTAATTAGGCGATTGTATAAAAACTGTATGTAACCACAGAACTACGAAGCCCTTGGCCTGAGTTTCTGACCTCAGGCCAGAGTCTCAGATCTCAGGCTGGGTTTCCCTGATGTACACCAGATAAAGATCTTTAAAAAACCTCCACTTTGAATTTTCTGCCTGATTTCTTCGTTGGGCAAAAGTTATTGCCCTGGGGCAAACGTTATTGTCCCTAACAACTGGGGGCTCGTCCGGGATGCTTTCCTGCTAATTTCCTGGCATTGGGATCGCACCCCGGGAGGAAGGTGCACCCCACCGATTTTGGCGGTTCTCCCGAGGGGCTGCCCCAACCTAGGAACCAGGAAAACCAACCACAGGCTCAAAGTTGACATAATTGGAAGAGGGGCAAGGGGGCTCCTTCATCAAGAAAGGTTTTGAGTCCGGAATTCCGAGAGTGTTGAAGGGCCACACAGGTTGCCGCGCACGGAACCTGGTGAGTAAATGGTCTACTGCATCCAGGTGGTCCAGGGGAGGCTACAGTAACTCCTCCAGTCAGGAAGTGTGCCTGATAGTGGAGGGAGGGTACAGTGGGTAGTAACTCCTCTAGTGATGTGAGAGTGGTGAAAATTCTCAGCCTCAGTGTTAAGTCAGGGAGGGTCCTGACAGTTGATGTGCCTAAAAGGTGTTAGGCCAGTGTTGAGTCAGGGAGGGTCCTGACAGTGGAGGGAGGCTCCGGCGGGTAGTAACTCCTCCAGTGAGGTGAGAGTAGTGGCAGACTCTCAGCCTTAGTGCCTAAAAGGTGTTAGGCAGGTGAATGTTACATGTTGTGTCCTGTCTCCTGCTATCCTGTCTTGTCGTGACGATTGGAAGCACGCCCGATCTGAAAGAGGCCCTCGGGTTGGACGTAGACCCCTCCGCGGTCAAACGCCCACGATCAGGGCAGCTGAGTGATTGTGAACTGAGTGTGTGAACTGAGTGTGTCTGTTGTGTGTTGTCAATTCTAAAGGGAAGATGGAAAAAGGAGAGAGTGAGTTGTCCAGAAAGCAGAAAATAAAGATGCAAATGCCTAAGAGACAGGGAGTAGAAGAAGTACAGAGAGATCCACAAAGGGATCCTAGGGATTATGATCTTTTAAAGAAAGAGGCAGAGCAAGCCTGTAGAGAAACAGAAAATTTGCCTCTCACTACAATTAGGGAGCAAAGAGGCACCAATAATAGCAAACGAAGGGCAATGAGCTTCTCAGGAACGTCTGAGACCTCATTTGGGCAGGCTCCAGAGGTTTTCCATGTGCAAGGAGTGAAGGATTACAAGCTGGTCTTGTTTAAAGGAAAATAGGTTCCAATTTTAGGAAGCTACTACATAATAATATAATCTGTAAAAAAATTGAAGTTAAATTCTTTTAGAGGTGAGTTGATTTTAAATTTGCAAGGCTATATATATAGGCAGAATAAGGCTAATTATAGAAATTATAGGTAATTCAGGAATTTAGAGGCAGAGAGGGCTGGGACAGGAATCAGTCTGGGACTGTTCCCTGGCTCTTGAGCAGGAAGGGGAATGTGGGGAGTTTGCAGAACAACCTTTTAGCCAGGTCCCTGAGGACTCTCCTTCCCTTTGTTGTCTAGAGTCATATGGTTAACATTCCTGGGCTGATGTGACAGAGGAGAGGTAGAACCAGGATTCCCCTCTTGCTATATATGTAACATTCCTGGGCTGATGCGACGATGGAGGAGAGGTAGAACCAGGACTCCCCTCTTGCTGTGTGTGTGTGTGTGTGTGTGTGTGGAGTAAGGGAGAGAAAGTATAACGTAACATGTTCCAAGAGAAAGAGATTTGATAACAAGGACAAAAAATAAATAAATAAAGGTCTCCCTGAAATATGTGTGTATTCAGGCAGAGAAAAATAAAAATGTTTCAGAAAATGTTATATGAATAGATATGGTGATACCATTGAATATTAAAAAGGCATAGGAAGGGAGTGCACTGGGGTTGCCAAGTCTGGGTTGGAAAATACCTGAAGACTTTGGGAAAGGAGGGGAGAGGCTTCAGCAGGGTGGAATGCCATAAAATCTACCCTTCAAAGCAGCCACTTTCTCCAGGGGAGCTGATCTCTGTCAGCTGGAGATAAGTTGTAAAAGCGAGAGATCCTCAGGGCCCTGTCAGCGTAATGGAAGCACCAATAATAACACATTCCAGAGTTGGCTAGTGCTGAACTATTTACAGAGCTTTATTTACAGCAACTATATACATACAGTCCTTTAGCACTTGTAGCATCCAATTCACCAGGCTTACTGACAAAGTGCTTCGCATAGCATTCAATCCACAAGAGTGAACAATAGCATACAGACTGTACTCAATATATACATCTGAGCACCAATCAGAACAAAGTGCTGACTCATGGTGACAGTAGTCAGGATGATACAATCTTAGGACCTGGTGACATGTCACATGACACACTAACTGTCACCTCAGATCAAGATGATCTAATAGACTACTTTTTACTTGGCTGTCATCTTGCCTGTCATACCTTATTGTATGCCATCAGGCCCAACTGGAAGCTGGCAACCCTAGAGTGCACAATCCCTCAATTTGCCCCCACCCACAGAAATATTCAATTACAGGAAGTTGCCTCTACTATTCCAAAAGTTAAAAATCTCAAGAGAGTGTTTCAAATAAGCCAAGAAAGAAATGAAATTCAGAGGCATTATTTGGAACAGTTTTGAGAAGTAATGCACAATAATTATAGGTTGTGTGCATTTCACATGTAATAAGTAAAGACTAATTTTGAATTATGCATTCAAAGCTGGATTATAGTCAGATATTTTAAGATAATAATAGATAGATATCCTGTGAAAAGAGAGCCACAGATGAAGGTTTTCTTTTATGACACAGGAGATTTACATAGACGCCATGGGGCAGCAGGATTTGAATCATTTTTATTTTGGTAAGTCACCCCAAATAAAAATGTGGACTGGAGGTCATAAACAAATAAAAGTTAAGAAGGAGTTGAAGGGAACTTAGGTAGGAAGACTGTAGAAGGAGAGATAGGGGAAATGAAAAGTATTTAGTGATGCTTTGAAATGGAGAGCAGAAAGGAAAGGAAATAGAAAGTAGAGGTCTGAGGTTTCCTTCTCCCACAAACGTTGGAGAAAGGAAAAAGCATTTTGGAGAGCAAGAATTCACGGGGATGCTAACTCCAGCTGAGAGTTGAGGATCATTAGATTTCATCTAGGGGTTTTCCCAAACCCCTCCCCAGGTTTCCAGGTCTTACCAGGCTTCAGCCAAAAAAAGGGGGGGGAAGCCAGTGTACAGTACAAGGAACAGCAAAGAACACACCACTTCCCTGTGACATGCACGCAGGGGTGGGGTTTTCCCCGGGGCCCGATTCCGCCGTGGCCAGACTTGTGAGGTATATGCTTTAAAAAGGGCCCTCCAAATCTTTGAGGGTCAGATAATAAACGCATACACCGATAGCAGATATACCTATAACACTGCTCTCATGTATTTGGAAAATTGTAGCAGTGAAGGAGACTGCTGACCAGTAGAGAAAAGTCCCTGGCTCATGAACTCCTGGTAAGGGAGGTGCTGGATTCATTACATCTGCCTGAAAGATTGGCAAGTCAAAAATGAGAGATCCGGCTGATGAATCTAACATCTCAGCCTGAGGAGCCTACAGGAAAAAAACACTTATTCACAGACCATGAAAAGACAGGGATTCAGGAAATGGGAGGAAGGGAATAGGCTGATTCCTACCCGACGGGAAGCAATGGCTTGCTTTTTTTTTTAAATCAAAGCAGCTACTGGGGAGCCCAGGCATTAATCGACTTTTGTGCTGGTTTTGGGATACACTTAATTGAAAAGACAGTGACTGGAGGATGCTTGGTGTGTGCTAAGGTCAATGCTAAACTAGCTAAGAGAACCCCAATGAAACGTAGACCACTGGCCTTTAGACCATTTCAGTATGTGCAGATAGACTTCATTGAACTAAAGCTTGTGGGAAGATTGAAACACTGCCTGGTATTAGCGGATCACTTAATAGAATGGGTAGAGACATACCCTGAGGTATCAACTACAGCCAAAAGAGTGGCTAAGACAATTTTAGAACACATTGTACCTACCTGGGGTAGAATAAAGGGGGTAAATTCAAATCGAGATCAGCAGTTCAGTGGGTGGGTCAGGAAGGAGGTCAGGGATGCCTTGTGAATTAAATGGGATCATCACTGTCCATGGTACCCTGGCTCACCAGGGAAAGTAGAATGCTACAATGGAATCCTTAAACAGGTTCTAACAAAATTAGTTTTGAAAACGAGGCTACCCTGAACCAAGATCCTACCTATAGCCTTACTAAAGACTGAGAACTGCACCAGTAAAGATATTTTGATCTCCCCTTACAAAGTGATGTTTGGTCTACCTTATATGGAACAGACTAGTGGGACACCTCTGCCTGAATGGACTGATAAGACTTTAACATAATATGTTATTGCTCTGCTGTCCATTGTGTCCTCTCTTCGCCAACAGGCTTTAGTGGTCCAAACTTCACCCCTGGAATTTCCTGTCCATAAGCACAAACCAGGAGACTGGGTCCTCATCAAATCCTGGAAGGAACCTTTGCTGGCTCCGAACTGGGAGAGACCTCTCCAGGTGCTACTGATCATGGAAGTTGCTGTGAGGATAAGGGAAAGAGGTTGGACTCATTATACTCATGTTAAAGGCATGTATGCACCACAAAAGGAGCCTGTAAAAATAGCCACAGACCAGTGGGAAAGTGAAGTTAATCTAGAGGATCTTCTAAAGTTGACTCTAAAGAAGGCATCAGTAACTATCTTCTGCTCAGATTGTGGTTATTCTGTATTATTGTTTTTACCCATGTCTGAATCACCTACATGGTGGTACACCCCCGACAGTGAAGGATGGGATGTCGAGCACAGATATACTTACTTGATAGAACCATGGCTAGATACTTGGACAACTAGTCCTCTTGACTTGGAAGGTGAACATGAATTGTGTAACTGGTATAAAATTGCAATCTGGGGAGTGAGGCTTCCACCTGAATTTTCTGTGTGGGTTATAACAAAGCAAATGAGACAGGGGAATGGCTGGAGTGAGTGGACCTCCTGGTAGTTTTTAAGGAAAATCAGGGAGAACCCTATACTGGTGTGGGAATTAGATGGAAAAACAGCAGTCCCAGGGAATAATGAGTACACTAGTGGGTGGGCAAATCAGGTAACATTGCAACCCCCACACTTAAACAACTTCCATCAGGAAGAGTGCCTTAGGTGTGTGAGATTGTATAGTGGAGAATCTCTATGTCAAGATTTGGAACCCCAAAAAGCGACGTTTGGTGAAATACCTTCAAACCAGTTCAATAAATCCAACAAATCCTTCATGGTAGGAGTTCTTCTGAATCCTATAAATGGTTTGTTGTTACATCCTGGCACATCACTTAACATGTGCCAATGTTTAAGGACAACCTTCTTGATGGAATATGCCAACGAAGTGTAGTCAATAGCCCAATTTATGTTCTGGCAAGATGGCATGTGTGTTTCTTTAAATGGTGGTAAGTAGGTTTGAACATTTTTGTTTTTGTATAAGCTTTAAGGTAAAGGTTCCTTTGCTTGTAAGCCAGTCGAATCTGACTCTAGGGTTGCGGTGCTCATCTCTGTTTCAAAGCCGAAGAGCCAGCGTTGTCCAAAGACGTTTCCGTGGGCATGTGGCCGGCATGACTAAACGCCAAGGCGCACGGAATGCTGTTACCTTCCCACCGAAGTGGTACCTATTTATCTACTTGCAATTTCTTGCTTTCGAACTGCTAGGTTGGCAGGAGTTGGAACTAGAGACGGGAGCTCACTCCGTTATGCGGCACCCGGGTCTCAACTGCTGAACTACCGACCTTCCACAGCCTGCAGTTCAGTGTCTTAACCACTTGGGCCACCGCAGCTTTATATAATTATGCGTAGTTAGCCTGTCTGGTTTCACTGCTTTGCTATGTTTTTTCTAGAAACTGTTATTGAACTCCATGTGAATCGGGTAGCTTTTCTATTGAAGTGCAATTTTCCACACATCATCTAGTAAGGTTTTGTACCAACTTTATTTTAAATTTTGTTGTACAATTACCTAAGATGTAAGTACTAATATTCATATGTATTATATCATGTATAAGCTTATAGATTCTTGGTCAGAAGAAGACGTTTGTCGAAACAGCATCGCATTCCGGAGACCACTGTCCCACCGTCATTGTTATCTTCTATCTTATGTAACTGGATTTACAATTTGAATGTATTAGTATCACTTTTGTAATTTTCATATTTATAACATCATTGCTATTGTTAAAGAAATACTGAGCGCACGTTACACAGTTCCTATGGCTCTATCTTTTCACTTCCTCACATACAACAGTAAGAAGGAATATCATTTTCCTCTGCAACGTTACTACAGAGGCCAGTTATTTCTTGTCCTGGACATCTTGCTCTTGCAATAAGAGAACAATAAAACTGCCAGAGAAAACATTTATTTGCAGCAGGGTAGATTTACTTGTAGGTCATTAACTGAATGTCTTCATGAAAAAGTGAATCTTGTAATTTTATAGAAACACTCACTTCCAAATTCTCAAGTAGCTAGACTATATACTGACTGTCTCTGATGCAATCAATAAAGCAATTAAGTGTTTTAAAAGTCCGTGATCATACTACAAGCAGGTCCTAATGTAAAACAAAGAATAAAATATAAATATTTCTTATACTAATAAGTGTAAGTATAAGAAATATAAAAGGCATCACAGTAACCTCCTATTTTCTACTACATTAAGCACCTCCACAGCTCTGTTCCTGCATAAATTATTTAGTTTTTGAAACTGCTGTCATGCCAATGCAACAGAGATAACCTTAGTCAACTTTTTTACCAATGCAATTACTTCACGTTGTCCTGGCATGCCCCTGTCTATCATTAGCCCTATTAGAATGGCATGCAGTGCCTAGCCAATTGCAAGGGAGAACTGAGAATGTTCTTATCAGCTACTACACCTTGCCTTATAATGCCTACTTCTGCAACACAGATGAAATGCTGCAGACTGAGGGCAGAGCTATGTGTCTGCAGCAATTGTCACCTGTGTTGAATAATACTATTTCTGAACACAAACTGCATATTGGTAACATGTTGTAGTTGTTTGGTCATACACACTCACTGTGCAACTTTTTTGCAGTTCTGCTAAAATGAAAAACTAAGCCCTTAGTCTCAAATGGCCTGAGTTGGCTATCCTCAGAATTTCTAAGGACATATCAAAATGAGGAGAAATCAGCATTATGTTACTAGATTAAGTTGTTGTCATAAAACATTCATTACAGAAATGCACTCAAACTTTTATAAACTAACTTTTCATTACAATCTCATAAGAAGCTATGTTGAAGCATTTACGCAGCACGTTCAATGCATTTACTTAGTTTGCATTATCCAAAAAGGGTAAATACTTTCTTTTCTCATTTACAGTTACCCTGCAGAGATTGCAAGCCTATTTTAAGGCTGCACATTTGTAAACAGGAATAGATGCTCTGCCTCTTCAAGGGAGACATATCCAGCTACCAAATTAAAAAAAAAAGTAACTGCCATCTTATGCATATGGGAGAAGTAAAGAGGAAGATGCCAACTACTAGCTCCCCTTCAGACAAACTTTGCATGCTTACCTTCTTAAAATATTTGCCTGGTACCTCAAGACCTTTCTCTCTTGAAAAATGCTTCCAGATAGAAGGTGGCTTTAACTGACAATCAATTGTACAGCCAATCAGCACTGTGCGAATCCAGCTTACACCACAAACCAGAAAAACAGGTTTCCGCTGAGTATGATCTAGGAGAGAAATCACTCATGCACTCAAAAAGTGGTGAGTGACTCAGGACTCAGCTACACAATATGCTCTGTTCCCTGGTTGGGTTTTGACATAACAAGTACTGGTGAGGAAACTGGTGGAGGAAGGGAAAAGCTTAACCCCCCTTCTCCCTGCATGCCACCAATCTGACTCAAGCCATATGTGCCTCAGAATTATGGAACTCCCAAAGATGCACTTGTTGATCCAGCCCAGGGAACAGTGCACCATGTAGTTAGGCTCCTTACGTTTCCACAGCAAGTGAGTTCCTTAAAAGATTTATCCTTACTGACAGGGAACCAAACCTGAGAGACAGTAAATTGCCCAAAGCTGGACCAACTCCATTCCTGAGCCAAAGTTTCTGAACACCTTAGAATTAAAACAGCTCAATTATCTTTTCAGAGAGGCTGTCTTTACCTTAAGGTAAAGGGCAACACTTTCACAGTTCGACATGAAGTTCAGGCTCCTAGCGAAATATAAAGATGCTGAGGTACTTTACTTTTAAGAGTATATGCTCTCATTTCCTAACATACTTTTTAGAACAAAGTTAGAGTCCAGTGGCACCTTTAAGACCAACAAAGTTTTATTCTGGGTATAAGATTTCATGTGCACACACACTTCTTCAGATACATTGAAACAGAAGTCACCAGCCATTACATATAGGTAATGGGTGGGGGGTGTTGCCAGGAAGGGCTAATTAGAGTGAAGATGATAAGTAACTGAGCAATAAAAATAGCTAAGACTGGATGAAGGCAATTGGTAAGACCTGTGAACAGCAGCAAATTAGCATACAGCATAATAAAGCAGTTTACAAACCAATGCATTAGCATGTGTAGTTAGATAAGAAACTGATATCTCTGTTAAGCCCTGGGAGTTCCATTGTCCTGAATGTTGTAGTAACTTGTTGCTCAGCAATCTTCTGTTCTGGTCGGTTTAATTCCTTTGCAACAAAACAGCTACTTTGAGGTCCCCACTGAATATCCTGGAAATTTGAAGTGTTCTCCTACAGGTTTTTCAGTTTCATGATTCTTGTTAGATTTTTGTCCATTTATCCTTTGGCATAGGGTTTACCTTGTCTAAAACTTCGTTGGTCTTAAAGGTGTCACTGGACTCAAATTTTGTTCTGCTGATGCAGTTCAACAAAGCTAGCCACCTGAACATTTTTTAAAATAATCCATTAGTTCAAAGAACAATCCACCACAAACTTGATCCTTCCTTCCAAGGCCCATCCAAATTCAAGCATTTTCTAAAGTTAAATAGAATGTTAGGTCTTTCTTAAAAATCTCATTGCAAAATATGTTGCTTATCCATTATCTACTGAAAACAGTGAAGGAAATGAGAGGTATTATCAGTCTCCATTCCATATTGTTAACAGTTGTCTCAGTTCCCAAGCTTGTAACTTCTTATGGAGTTCTAACTGTACTTTAATTTTGAATGGAGAAATAGGATATAAGAATAGGTGTGTGTGCCCAAAATCAGATCCCCTGAAAACACTTGGAAACCATGAGTGCCCTAAACAGTGTGGGCTTGCAGTATGTTGAGGAGCATCTCCATTCGTGTGAAAATGTACACACTTTGCTTTGAGATCTAGCAATGAGGACCTCCCTGGGTTCAACCATCTGCTGATGGAACACTATCAGCTATTAGAAGCAAGGCCTTCTCAGCTGATGCTCCAGTATCTGGAAATGTCCTCCCCAGGACATTTAGCACTGGCACTCTCCTTCATCCAGTGGCAGATAAAAAACCAGTTCTGTTTCACTTGACCTTTGAAAGGAATGCCTCTGTTAACTGAGATGATTTCTTCAAGACAGTTACAAATTATCCTGGTGTTATTTTTTAAAATTCTACCTTCAGTTTCCATTGATTGTGATATTTAATAGTTTTATACATAAAGCACTCTACTGGTGGAAGACAGGATTGGGATTCTGCTGGTGTACCACCCACCCCACTGTCTCCCTGCCTAAGCTTGTGTTGGCGGCCTTGGATGTGGTGTTGAGGGCTCCTAGACTGGTTTTCTTGGAAGACTTCAATATCCATGCCGAGGCTACCTTGTTGGGATTTCAGGATTCCATGGTCTCCATGACAACCATGGGCCCGTCTCAGGTAATAACAGGCCCCCACACTGTGCAGGTCATAGTCTTTATCTGCTGTTTTGTTCTGGGCAGAAAGAAGGTGATCTGAAGCTGGGGGGACTGAAGACAGTCCCCTTCTCATGGACAGATCACTACTTGCTGGGGTTTAGACTTATAAGGGTACGAAGGCTCGGGGGTGTGTGTGTTGAGATGATCCACCCCCATAGCCTGATGGATCCAACATGTTTTCAGATGGCATTTCAGATTGGCATTTCCTGCTGATATGGTTAGCACTCCTGTCCAGGCCCAGCTGACTTCTGGAATGGGAAAATATGACCAGGGAAACTGACACAATTGCATTTAGGAGCCCTCTCTCATGTCAAAGAGCCCAGACAACCCTTTGGTTAACTGAGTCACTGTGGACAATGAAAAGACAAGGGCAACAGCTAGATAAATGGTGAAGGGAGACTTGGGATAAGTCTGATATGGCATGGGCTAGAGCTCATTTGAAAGCAATATTTTTCTGCCACCATTGCACCCTCACACTGTAGACCTGTGTGGCTCTCCTGGGTGGTCAGGGGCCTATTGAGTTCTGTCCGACTTAAGGAAGTGGACTGCTCTTCAACACACTGTGATCATTTTGCTAAGCACATTGCAAATAAAGTCCCTCACACCCATTCCAACTTGGCCTCTGCATTAGCAGCTGAAAGAATAGGACCCAGCAATTTAAATAGCAAAGACAAACAACATATTGCTGAACAAGTTCTTAATGTAATAAATATAACAATACAGATGTTATTTTGATTGTTGTTTTGTTTCAACAGATGAATACATCAAGAGACTAAAGTCTCAATGCAGGCAGGACGAACCTTCCCAGGCTTGACTGTCCGTTTCGACTTTTCATCTTTATCAAACGTCCTATTAAAAATAAAACAACTTGATAATGAGGAAGCCAACTCTAAAGGAAGTCCATTTGCAATATTTCTCAATAAAGGTTTTTTGATACATACAGTTTGTAGAAGTCTATCTTCAATACATAATTTTCATCAATATGTGCAAGTATTCTATAAGTATAAATATAAATACATTAAGTGAGATAATAATATATACCAATGTCATATTTACCAATTTATACACTCCAGACAATGATACAAAAATATATCTTTTACATTTACAAGAATCCTTATGATCACAGACATAATAAAAAGACATCTTACCAAAGGTGGCTACTTCAAGCTCTCAAGATAAACAGTTCCCTTCAGGGTAATGCATTTGAATATGTATAACAAGACCTTCAATATAAAGTGCAGCAGGCATCACATGTACTAGCTAGAAGGGAGGTCATGGGAGCATGATACGTTGACCTCCCTTCTAGCATTACCCTGAAGGGAACTGTTTATCTTGAGAGCTTGAAGTAGCCATCTTTGGTAAGATGTCTTTTTATTATGTCTAGAAGGGAGGTCAACGTATCATGCATTTGAATATGTATAACAAGACCTTCAATATAAAGTGCAGCAGGCATCACATGTACTAGCTAGAAGGGAGGTCATGGGAGCATGATACGTTGACCTCCCTTCTAATGTATTTATATTTATACTTATAGAATACTTGCACATATTGATGAAAATTATTGAAGTATTGAAGATAGACTTCTACAAACTGTATGTATCAAAAAACTTTTACTGAGAAATATTGCAAATGGACTTCCTTTAGAGTTGGCTTCCCCCAGTATCAAATTGTTTTATTTTTAATAGGACGTTTGATAAAGACGAAAAGTCGAAACGGACAGTCAAGCCTGGGAAGGTTCGTCCTGCCTGCATTGAGACTTTAGTCTCTTGATGTATTCATCTGTTGAAACAAAACAACAATCAAAATAACATCTGTATTGTTATATTTATTACATTAAGAACTTGTTCAGCAATATGTTGTTTGTCTCTACATTAGCAGCTACAGGACTGGATGGTCCCAGGGTGCCAGTGTGTCCAATTGTGTGGGATATCTTTCAGCTTGAGCTGTCTGAGGAGGGGACAGGATTCTGGGAAGTCTGAAACTTACCACCTGCTTATGTGACCCTTGCCCCTCCTGGCTGCTGAAATCTACCAGGGGTGGGGTGGGGGTTGTGGACTGGGTCCGAGAGACAGTAAATGCCTTCTTGAGAGACGGGATGGTCACTCCTGCTTTGAAGTGGGCAGTGGTGTGTGAGCTCCTAAGGAAACCTACTCTGAACCCAGAAGAGTTGAATAACTACTGTTCAGTCTCAAATGGACACCATTCTTGAGCAAGGTTGAATGAGTTGTGGCTGGCCAGCACCAAAGATTCCTGAATGAAGTGCATTGTTTAGATCCATTCCCATCTGGTATCAGGCCTGGTTATGGGACTGAAATGGCCTTGGTTTCCCATACACCAGGAGATGGACATGGGGAGTGCAACTATGTTAATTCTCCTGGACCTCTTGGCAGTTTGATACCATCAATCATGGTATCCTAATCTAGGTTGTCTTTTGGGACTGGAAAGCACTGTTCTGTGGTGGTTCCAGACCCACCTCGATGGTAGGTTGTGCTGGGACTGCTCCTCTGACTCTTGGCCTTTGGTTTATGGGGTTCCCCCAAGGCTTAGACTTGTCCCCCATGCTTGTCAACATCTATGTAAAGATGCTGGGAGAGGTCATCTGGAGATCTGGGCTCATTTGCCACCAATATGCAGATGATACTCAGCTCTATTTTGTGTTACCAGCAGATCAAAAGGATTCTGTGAAAATTGTAGACACAGGTGTCTGGAGTCAGTTTTGGATAGGGATGGGCACGGACCAGCTGTCAGCTATGCTGCCATAAGGGTTGGGAGTGGGATGCTTGCTTGCCCTGTGTACCAAGTACCGCTGCATTCCTTCTTTGCTTCTGTAACGCTTGCTCATCTATGGCCTTGCAGGTGGTGTGTAGTGTCTGGGATTCAGGGAACCATGGGAGCGCTTTCGGTTCCCAGCTTCAGCTCTAACGGCCTGGGGCGCCTTCTCCAGCGCAGGGGAATGTGGCTAATTGGCCTAAGGAAGGGGGGGTGCATATGAATACCCTATATCCCATTATGCTTGTAGGGGCGACGCCATTCTTAAAAGTGAATTTGTTACTGCATCTATAGCTCTGCAATAAAGTATAAAAGCAGGTTGCTTACCAGTAACTGGTGATCTTCGAGTGGTCATCTGTGCATTCACACCCATGGGATCTAGTGCGCACGTGCTGGATCAATCAGTGCTGTAGCGAGCTCTTTTAATGGATTTTCATGCCCAGTCCCTCGGGCATGCACAGGAACCCCACCGTGCCTGCCCAGAGGGATGGGCGCGGACATCCCGCCAGTTCCTACAAACCACTGCAAATCAACCCCTAATAAAAATGTAGAAGCTGACAGCAGCGGGGAAGGAGAGCGGGTGATGTGAATGCACAGATGACCACTTGAAGATCACCAGTTACTGGTAAACAACCTGCTTATCTTCGACGTGGTCTCTGTGCTTCACACCCATGGGAGATTAGCGAGCAGTAGCCTACCTGGAGGAGGGTGCTGGGAGGTCTTTTACTGCATAGCCGAAGACAGAATGTGATGTCCCATGTTGGTATTGGTGTTCGTCTAGGGCGTAGTGCCTTATGAAGGTATTAGGCGTGGCCCACGTAGCGGCATTGCAAATGTCCGTCAGTGGCACTCCCTGGAGGAAGGCAGTGGGAGTCGTGACAGCCCTGATCGAATGAGCCCTGATAGGGCCAGGCAATGGCTGTTTGGCAATCTGGTAACACAGATGAATGAGACCCACAATCCACTTTGACAGGCACTGGGCCATGATGGGAGTGCCCAGTCGTGCTGACGCATAAGAGATGAACAGTTGTGAGTCTCGTCTAGTCGGGTGTGTTCTATTGAGGTAGAACAGGAGAGCCCACTTCACATCTAAAGTGTGTAATAATTTGTCCTCCGCTGATGTTGGATTTGGAAAGAAGTCAGGGAGGAAGACCTCTGCCTGCAGGTGGAACTCTGACACCACCTTCGGCAGGAAGGAGATGTCCGGGACAAGGCGGACTCCGTCTGGCAGAAACGATAGGTAAGGTGTATCGTGTTGGAAAGCCAATATTTCTCCAACTCGCCTTGCCGATGTGATAGCAATTAAAAAGGCCGTTTTCCATGCAAGGAGTTTG
>NW_015161994.1:17686-23758 GCF_001447785.1 Gekko japonicus | reverse complement strand
ACGGTGGCTAAGGAAATGATATCTGCTGCCCTGTCGTGGGGCAGGTAAGCCATGCATGTCTTCGAATCTAATTTCCTTCCTTCCTTGTCAGAAGAAGCGGAATGCGTCCTCTTGGATTTGGAGGAAGATGTAATCACCATAGAGTTCAGCTGAACGCGTGAGAATAGGAATTTGCCATCTGCCTCTTGTACCCTGTACATATGGTCCAGTCGCCTTGTGGACACAGGAGCAGATGAAGGTTTTAGCCATGATGTCTTTGCTGCCTACAGAAGGACTGAAGACATGGGCAATGCCAAGGTGGAAGAGGTATCTAGCTGAACTATATCATAAACTGCATCCATTGCCTGCGGATGTTACTGGACGACAGAGAGGCCTAAAGAGTGGGCCATTCTTTTGACTAGATCTGTGTAAGATGTAATGTTGTCGAATGGGGATACGGGTAAGTCCTCAGCGACATCCTGGTTGGGAGATGTATGGTCAGGAGAGCTATGAGCCTCAGAAGCCTCCGTATCTGAGTCCTCTTCTATGAAGTCAGAGGAGTCTTGTTGTGGTATTTGGACCGAAGTGTCCTGTTGACAAGTTATGGGTTTAGATTGGACGACGACTGGGGTTGGAGTGACCGGAGGGTTAAGAGGACGACTTGGTTCCAGAGTATGGTGGGAAGGATTGACTACAGGAGGACGTGACAGAGATGCTGAAGGTCTCGACTTGTGGGGCGATATTGACCTATGAACAGAGTGGGACGAATAGCGATCCCAATCAGAATAGCCCGCCGGAGTAAACCACGGCATGGAAGGTGGAAGGAGACGGAGAAGGCTCTGCATCCATTTGATGACTTAGGAGCTCTACCGTTTCAATGTCGGAGTAAGGACGCTCCATTTGTTGGTTGGGGGAATCCAATAGTTGGATGGTCGGTATCGGTGGAGGGACTTGGGCCTCCAATATCGATACTGCCCTTGCAGCGGGAGGCACTTTAGGGGCATCACCCAGTGCAGACACCGCTTCCTTCCCCTTCTTCGCCGCCTTCAGGGACTTGGAGGTGCCCTTCTTTGCGGACTTATGATCCTTACTTGCCTTAGCATTCTTTTTGGCTGGCGTGGAAGCGGACGATTGTGCCTTCGATGTCGGGACCTTCGGTGTCAGGTGGTCGACATCGGAGGCAGACCTCGATGTCGGAGCTGTCGATGTAGACGGTCTCTCCTCCATCGCTTAGGGAGGAGCAAGGGCCAATTCAAGCTGCGCCACTTTAAGGTGTGCAGCACGGTTTTTTTGTGTTTGATTGGAGAAACGCGCACAGTGACGACAGGACTCTGGCTGGTGAGACTTTCCGAGGCAAAAAATGCAGAGGATATGATGGGCAGGAGGAGCAAGCTGGTTGCCACAACCCTTACACCTGTTGAAAAATCCCCACTTTTTCTCCATAAAAGAAGCGAAGAAGAAGAGGGAACTTTTTTTTGGGGGGGGGTAGCCCGAAGGCCTGAGGTAAACTCCCCCTCAGCAGAAAACAAAGGTGTTTTTTTTTAAAAAAACTCTTTTTGAAAAATAAACAACCAAAAATTAAAGTAAAAGAAAGTTTGGAAATAATTCCTAAGAGCTGTGAGGCAAAAGCTAACAGCGAACGGATCGGACTGACGAAGAAGAGGTCTACTCACCGCGGCAATAAGAAAGGAACTGGCGGGATGTCCGCACCCACCCCTCTGGGCATGCACAGTGGGGTTCCTGCACATGCCCGAGGGACTGGGTGCGAAAATCCATTAAAAGAGCTTGCTACAGCACCGATCGATCCAGCACGTGCACACTAGATCCCATAGGTGTGAAGCACAGAGACCATGTCAAAGATCCTTTCTGATAAGCATGTACTCAGTTGTTGGCTGTGGAATCTGACATCATCTCATGAACCTAAATTCATGATGAAAATTGCCTGGTTTGTGGTTCATGAGACAAACCTCTCACGACCCTCCATGTGGTTTTTGGAGGTTCAGGCAGTTTGTGATGGTGTATGTTGGCAGCATCCATAGCAGTCATACCGGCACAGATCAATTATGAATGTCAAAGAAACAGGGGGGATGGACTTCTGCAACCCTGGAAATGACAAGAGTGGCCCTCCAAAGCTAAACAGGTAGCACTGGCTGCCAATAAGAGCTCCCATTCTGCTCTATGGGGTGGCACATACAGGGGCATCCCCAGGAGGTCTGCT
Source organism: Gekko japonicus (assembly GCF_001447785.1). Lineage (NCBI taxonomy): Eukaryota > Metazoa > Chordata > Lepidosauria > Squamata > Gekkonidae > Gekko > Gekko japonicus. Next base: position 21,561 of record NW_015161994.1, on the reverse strand, counting down.
GCAAGTTGGATGCCTCTGGCTTGCAGGGGCTCTGTTCTATACACTCCTGGACCTGTGGCTGTGATTTCCCCAGAGATCACTTTCTTGGGAGCACCTACCTGGGAGGGCTGCTGCTCCACCACCCCCCCCAGCCAATCCTCACCAAACTTGGAGGGCAGGTAGAAGGGCATCCTGGGGAGGTCCACTTAGAGTTTGATGCCTCTAGCTTGCAGGGGGTAGTACAGCACATTCCTGGACCTAATTTCCCCAGAGAGCAGTTTTCTGTGGGCACCTGCTTTGGGGGGCTGTAACTCGCCCCCTCTAAATCCAATCCTCACCAAACTTAGACGGCAGGTAGAGGAGAGTCAACTGGAGACTCGCTTCGTGTTTGGCATCTATAGCCTGTAGGGGGACCATTCTACCACATCATGAACCTCACAAAATGAACCTGGTTCAGTAAACGGGAAGGTTTGTGGTTTGTGTGGCCCCATGAACCATGAATCAAAACGAACCTCGATTTTCCTGGTTTGTGTCCATCCCTAGTTTTGGAACAGATGAGGGCTAACAAGCTGAAATATAATCCTGGCCAGACAGAGGTTCTACTTGTACAGGGAAGGTCCGAACCAGGAAATGGGTTATCCCCTGTTCTGGATGGAGTTGTACCCCGCCCCCGCGGAACAGATTTGTAGCTTGGGCTGGCTCCTGGACCAGGGCCTTCTGTTGGATAAACAGGTGGCAGCGGTGGCCAGGGGTGCCTTTCAGCCGTAGCACTACCTGGGAAAAAAAATCTTACCACTGTGGTGCATATCCTGGTAATTGCTAGATTAGTTTACTGCAAGGCACTCTACATGAGCCTGCCCTTGAACACTGTCCAGAAGCTACAGTTGATACCAAATGCTGTGGCCAAGTGTAGACTTGGAGACCATCTCAGTCCAATCCCATCTACATTGGCTTCCCATTTGATTCCAGGCTCAATTCACAATGCTAGCACTGACTTTTAAAGCCCCGTACAGCCTGGGACCAACATACCTTAAGGACCACCTACTCCTGTATGAACCTACTACCTCACTCTGGTCATCCTTGGAGGCCCTGCTTCAGTAGCCTCCACCATCTGAACCTAGATGGGTTGCAAGCCAAGAAAGGGCCTTCTCTGTTACAGCACCAGAACTTTGGAACTCCCTCCCAAGGAGATTCATCCATCTCCCTCTATCGGTGTCTTTCACCAGCATGTGGAGACTTCTTTGTTTCATCTGGCATACCCCCAATAACAGTTATAGGCCCTCCTTTTAGTGCTGTTCATTTATGTATTTATTATTATTTTGTATTTTAATTGAATCTTATCATTGTAACTGTATTTTAATTGTTTAAATTATTTAATGTTTCTTATGTTCACAGCCTTGTGGACCCTGATTGGGTGGAAAAGCAGCATAAAAATGTTTTAAATAAATAGTTGCTAAAAAGCAGAACAAAACATTGCACAGAAATAAATGCCTTTAAAGAAAAGGAACTCTCAACTCATTAAGACTTTAAATCGCAAGTATTTCTTATTTGCTTGTTATAAAATCTAAATTTTAAAATATGTATCTGGATAAAATCATAAGCTTTACAAATAACGTGCTGGTCTTTGTGATTCATAATGTACAGTGATGCAAATTATGCATATATGACCCTGCCTTAGAGTAGACCGTTTTCAAGTTAAATATACTGCCAGGCAGTCGCTCTCCAAAGTTCCAGGTACAGGTTGATTTTTCCTAGCACTGCTACGAATGGTCTTTTAACTGAAGTTGCCAGGGCTACACCTAAAATCTTCTTTAGGCAAGCTATGTGCCTCACCCCTACAAACCTTTATCCCTCCCAGAGCATTTTCGTCATCCAGGCTTACAAAAACAGGAAAACTGACCACCATCCTCATTATACACTACAGGCCCAATAAAAACTTTTAAATATTTACTGCGACTTTATCTTGTTTCCTGCTCAGTACAAATACCACTGGATTTAACCTTGTTGACAACAATGCTCTACACAAGCATTAAAATAAAAAGATTTAAGTTAAACTGATTTCTGCTTCACTTGCCATTGAAAAAGTTTCTGGGTGTACAGTAATTGATTCAGTAGCTTCTCCAATTCTCTTCTCACATTGCAGGACAGGAATAATCTGCAGTTTCAAACCCACACTACTGAATATCTTAGTTACATGCCACTTGAAGACAATAACTCACTGACCATGACACTGTTGATACCAGCTACTGGTTATTCTGTAATGCAACAACTGGTATCCCATTCCAGGTTATTTTGACATCTCTACATAAGCTGAAGCGCAAAACTAATTTTTTATTGGTCAGAAGTTTTCTCCCACCAACTGCTCCAACAGAAGTCTATATGCTATGAAAATTATAATAATGACTCATTTGTATTGTCACCTTGCTTATTTAATATATATGCAGAGTACATCATGCGAAATGCTGGCCTGGATGAATCACAAGCGGGAATTAAGATTGCTGGGGAAAAGATCAACAACCTTAGATATGCAGACAATACCACTCTAATGGCAGAAAGTGAAGAGGACCTTAAGAGCCTCTTGCCCAGAGTAAAAGAGGAGAGTGCAAAAGAAGCTCAACATCAAAAAAACTAAGATTATGGCATCCGTCCCCAGCACTCCTTGGCAAACAGAAGGAGAAGTCGTGGAAGTAGTGACAGACTTCACGTTCCTGGGATCCCAGATCACCGCAGACTGTGACAGCAGCCATGAAATTAAAAGATGCCTGCTCCTTGGGAGGAAAGCGATGGCGATCTAAACAGCATGATAAAAAGTAGAGACATCACCCTGCCAACAAAAGTCCGCATGGTCAAAGCAATGGTATTCCCAGTAGTCATGTATGGCTGCGAGAGTTGGACTATAAGGAAGGCCGAGCGCCAAAGAATAGATTCTTTTGAACTATGGTGCTGGAGAAGACTCTTGAGAGACCCTTGGACTGCAAGAAGATCAAATCAGTCAATCCTAAAAGAAATCAACCCTGATTGTTCCCTAGAAGGCCAGATAATGAAACTGAAGCTCAAATACTTTGGACACCAAATGAGAAGGGAGCACTCACTGGAGAAGACCCTGATGCTGGGAAAGATTGAAGGTCAAAGAAGATGGGGACGGCAAAGGATGAGATGGTTAGACAATGTCACAGATGCAACGAACATGAAATTGAGCAAACTTCAGAGGACGGCGGAAGACAGGAGGGCCTGGTGTGATGTGGTCCATGGGGTCGCGAAGAGTCGGACTCGACTGTGCGACTGAACAACAAAGATATTATTTTCTTGCCTATCATTTTACATTTTAGTGCCTGATCTCTTGAGGAGAAACATTTTAAAAACTAAGCAAAAACTACTGCTCTTCCTCATTAGGTATGATATTAAAACATCTCCATTATATTCAACTTAAATCAATTTAATTATCATTTTACACTGTGTCTTTGAGTCCCATAGCTTTGAGCCTCGGTGAGAAAGAAATGTGGACTAGTAATACAGCACATAAATAAAAGACATCAACTTTGTGGTTAAATATGAAGCTCCATAGTTTATTTCTCCAGCAATACATTTAGCAAGACTTGCCCACAATACCCCAGCTATGCCAGAACACCATCAACAATACAAGGCAGGCACTTCTATATTCTATAAGGCAGTTTTGACAGGACTACAGAAATGACATATGTTTTTCATGCATTGAGGGACTGTCTCAGAATAAGATGTCTAGGTTTTGAAAGTTAGCACACCTTGCCTGTTATTTTGGAACATTTGCATTTCAAAGACTGTGTCTCTTTTTTAAAAAATGAATTGTTACAGCAGCAAGAAGCTTTCAAGAGATGGAAGCTGCAGTCCATTATCAAACCTCATTATATATTTCAACC
>NW_015161994.1:15328-17619 GCF_001447785.1 Gekko japonicus | reverse complement strand
CATTGGGCTATAGTACTTTTGACTTCAATTTTAAAGTACATTAAGCTGTTTTTAGAGGTAACCATTACAATTATCTGTTCTGAATCAGTGTGCTCTTCACCAGTGTAACTAGAATAAGTTTACACAAACAAATCTTAACACTTGTTTTCGTAACCACATCTGCAGTCATCTGCAGAATGTGCAAACGGGCACTCACTGATCGTTCCTAGAAGGATGACAAGCACCAACTGGGCAAGCCCTCCCCCCCAATACTCCCCACTCCCAGAAGGTCTCTTAGCGCTACTGCTATGAGCTCTGTAACGTCGCTTCGATTTGCATTAAACCGGTCAGAATTAAAAGCTAGCAACTGAAGGAACACGGAGTTGCTTCCCTTAATGCGTTCAGGACAGGAGCCTTCTTCTACTACCCAGCAAAGCTCTCCTGGGCTCCATTAAACAAGCCAAGGGGATAACGCCTCTCCGAACAGTGACTGGTTAAAACGCGACTGGAAAAGCCGCCCCGGTCCCAAACCCAGCCGCTGTCTCAGGAAACCAGAAAGCTTCTCCCAACCATCCCCGCTACCTCGCGGCGCCGGCTCCCACAGCGGTTGCATGGAAAGCCCTGCACGGCTCCGTAGTACCCCTGGGGCTGGTGGGCTGTGCTCGCCAGCTTCATGCTTGTCACAGGGTGGTGCCGCCGCCGTCCAGCCCAGCACGCGCGACCACCTCCTCGCTTCCCACAGCAGCCCCTGCACTGAGCCTGGCAGCCGCGGGCTAAAGCTAAGAAAACAACCTCGGGAAAGGCGGAGAGTCCCGAGCACAGCACAAACAACAAGCCCCACAAGGCCCGCCCCTTAACTGCTGCCTACCAATCACCAAGATGCAGAGGGACTGGGGGGGGCGGGGCAAAGCAAACTACCTGGAGACAGGCTCCGGCCGGAGAGCGACTCTGCGATTCCAGGCACACAGCTACCTTGAGCCGACTGCGAAGAGGACTCCGGGGAGAGTCCGCCTTCTCAGGTCCCGTTTAGCAGATGTGTTTGCCGTGGCAATTGAGCCAACAAGCACAGCTGTGAGATCCGAGCATAAAGAAGGCATTTACATTTACAAGTTTCTACAATATACAGTTCAAGAATATTCACAAGATATTTTTAATAAGAGAACTTTTGACATCGTTCATAAAGTCCTGTCTTCTGTAATCTGTACAGAAACAGCTGCCTAGGAAAGATAGTTGGCAACAAAAATGGGGGTGGGTGGGTGGGCGGGCAGGAATTGAAAATAATAGATACATTTTAGCGAAATATCAGCAAATACATTTTATTTTAGACCCAGGTGATTGTCAGGCTGATGATATTGTCAGAAAGGTTTTACATTTGAATTATTGCAAAGTTATGAGAAAGGGCTTTTTATGACATAGTGAAGGTAAAATTGTACCTTAAAAGGCATGGAAGCAAAGAGATACAAAATATTTCAAATGCAGAATGCTTTAAATTGGCTTAGGTGGCAATAGAAGTGCAGGTGAAAAGGGACAAAGGTAGTTCAGGAAAGGTTTGTGAAGAAAACCTTGTTAGATGGCATATAAATTCATCTCCAGCTAGCCTAGCTGCTCTATGCTCTGTGACATAAAACTATACCCTCTGGAGGAGGAGGACAATGAAAAACAAACCTGCACTTCGGCCATTCTAGTCATTCAACACATGGTGCTGAAGTTGCTTCTTATATTCTTGAAACCTTTTGTTTCAAGTATAAAAATAGCCTAGAGCTTGGTCAGATGATGTGTTAATACCCAGCAAGTTTATACCTCCTTAAATTTGAGATATACAAAGGTTACTACCCAATCTGAAACAGCTGGGTCAATTTAATAATTTGATGCCTCACTTCTCTTTCTCAGTCCTCCAACTGGATCACAGCCATTGACCTCTAGGCGGGAGGGCAGGGGAAGTGATTTAATAAATAAATAAATACATCTTTTCCGAATGCAGATACTCCTTACTCCCTATTTGATGTGAGCACGTGTTATGGTCTATGTTTAAGACCACCAAGACAAACCAAAGTCTTCATGAGGCTACTGAGCTCTTAATCTTCTCTTTTCCTGGCTTAGTGATGCCATTTTCTCTAGTTTGTTGGCTTCTCTCTCCCTACCATTTGCCTTCATCACCTGCAGGCATTTCCACAGAGGCTACAGTAATACACTCATTGCAATTTAGTAAATAAACTAAGTTTTTAATATTCTTGATCTCTTTATTGTTCACATAGGGAGAGATAAAGACTATTTGTTCATGTGAACATTATGGTAGTGAGGCTCACTCTTTC
>NW_015161994.1:4013-15031 GCF_001447785.1 Gekko japonicus | reverse complement strand
GTTAGTCTCTCTGTAGCAGTAGAAAAGAGCAAGAGTCCAGTAGCACCTTAAAGACTAACAAAAATTTGTGGCAGGGGGGGGGGGGGGTGGGAGGAGGGGGGAGGCAGGAGGGGAAGGGGTGGGCAGCTGCAGCGCTGGTGCCCTCCAGAGGAGGTGGGCGAGACGCGGCTGGTTCTGGAAGGACCCTCCCATGGGGGCCCGGAAGGATCAACTGGAGGAGGAGGCAGAGAGAGCAAGAGAGAGCGAAGAAGGTTGGGACAACTGGGGGGGGGGCAGGGAGGAAGGTGGAGGGTCGGAGGAGCCATCACAGGGTGAGGGGGTCCTCCTTCCATACTGATTTTAGGGGAGGGGGGAATGGCCTTGAACAGAAAGTATTCTTAAAAGCAGGAGGGCTTTGCCTTTGAAACACACACCGGAGGGGAGGGATCTGCTTTGGTTTCAGTTTAAAAAGGATCTCCCCCCCTCCAGGTCTCTCTTTGATTTGGAGGTTGGGGCACAAGCTGGATCTGATGGGGAGGGTGGAAGCTGGAAGGGGCCTTCAAGAAACCATAGTCCAGCCAAAAGAACCTTCCACCACCACCCTGAGCCCCTTTTCTATCTTTCCATTTTTTGTTTCCCTTTTTCCCCCCCTTTCCCTTCCTTTCCTTCATTCACTTCCCCCTTTCTTTTCCCTTCTTTCTTTCCCTTTCCCCCTTTCTTTCTTTCCATTTCTTTCCTTCATTCCCTTCCCCATTTCCTTTCCTTTCTTTCTTTCCCTTCTTTCCACCCTTTCCCTCCCACCCTTTCCCTTCCTTTCCTTCATTCATTCCCCCTTTCTTTTCCTTCCTTTCTTTCCCTTTCCCCCTTTCTTTTCCTTCATTCCCTTCCCCCTTTTCTTTTCCTTTCTTTCTTTCCCCTTTCTATCTTTCCTTTTCTTTCTTTTCCTTCATTCCCTTTTTTCTCTTTCTTTTCCATTTCAAGGACCTAGCATAGCAATACCTCTGGCCCAGCCCCCCACCCCACTAGGGAAATTGGAAAGTCTACGCCCTTGCCTGGGAATGGTATTTCTGAGGGTGGTGGTGGTATGCTGTACTCTAGGCTCGGAAGCATTTATGAGCAGCACAGAAGCAAGGTTAATATTTCTGAAGAACTCCACAGAAAACCTCAGTGGTGCTTGCTTAGGCCGCATTCCCATAATAAGTATAAGAACTGATTTGTGCACTATGAGAAGCAGGGAAGAAGCAGCTTGTACTTCCAAAGGAAAGTACAGTGCCAGGGCTCATGAGCTCAAGGCCCACTGGTCTCCTTATGGATGCCATCTGCAAATCAGCAGTCCCATTCCTGTCTCTCCCAGCTCCTGTTCTCTTCCCTACTCCAAGTAACAGCTAGCAGCAGTAACAGATTTTAAACCTTTCAGTCGTCCCAGGGGGAGTATGGCCTACCATTTGTAAAATCGTTAGCCATAACTATATCAAGGTCTGTTACTAATCAAATATACATTTGTTCAGGGGTCATTTCCTGCAGGAGCGCACAGGAGCAGAGCTCCGGCAGTAAAGAGCCCAGGGGGCGGGCACATGCAACAAGCCCCACCCTCTGCTCCCAGCAGCCCTCAGTCAGAGCAAGAAGCAGCCAGGTAAGTTGCACACACACCCCAGTCCAAAACAGTCCAGTGGCACCTTTAAGACCAAGTTCTATTCAGGTACAAGCTCTCCCTCCTCTGTTGGACAGATCTGCACTCCCCCCCCCGCCAATAGCTAGCAACCCAAAACAGTCCAGTGGAGCCTGAGCGGTGGGTGTTGCCTTCTGACACACTTCTGGTGATGTCAGGGGGTGTGGCATATGCAAATAAGTTATGCTAATGAGCTCCTGCACCTCTTTTTCTATGAAATGATTCCTGCATTTGTTTGCAATTTCATTCCATCCTAAAAGTTGATCCTCCAGCTATGGAAAGGCTTGAGCATTATGCTTCTATGGGTACCAGCGGTACTGTTACAAATATGCACTGCTACTGCCATTCCTTTACTGGTAATGAAGGTCTTCAGTTGTCTATGACATGATACTACCCAATGCCATGCAAGTCCTCTGGATCGGGGAAATAATCTTCCATGCACTACAGTAGTGGGGTAGGGCAATGACACTCAGAACAATAAAATAACCATCCGGAATGTTAACATTCAGAAAAGTTAACAAAATAATTTCTTAAACAATTTGAAGTCTGTCTATATCGTTTGAAATCCCGCCTTGTTGTTACAAGTATTCAAGAATAGGATACCATATTGGCCCCGTTCATACGAGGCAGTTTGGGCCGGGAGCGGGCCAGATTGGAAGCGCAGCAAACGGGCGCGATCCCACGCCAACATCTGGCTGGCGTCGCGCTCCCGCCTCCAATCTGGCCCTTCCCCTGATGAAGCGCGACAAAGATGAACCACCTACCTTCGGTGGTTCATCCGGATGGTCCGCTTCATCCCGGCCGTGGGATCAGCGGCGCGTGTTGCCGCCGTCGCATCCCCGGCCCCCTGCCGTACTGCGCATGCTCGAGCATGCGCAGTACGGCAGCCTCCCCCTCCGACTAGTATCTTCCTCCCCGGCATCTGATCGTGCCGGGGAGCAATGGAGCGCGGCAACCGGGATCCATGGGATCCCACCGGGGCGTTTCTTTTTGGGCGTGGCTTTTAAAAGCCGCGCTTCGCCCCGTCTTTCCCCTGCCGTGTGGCAGGGGCCATTGTAAACCACAATTTGCTCTTTTCTATGCAACTAAATTTTACTGACCATGTTATTTTCTCCATTAAGTATAAGTACCATAGTTTGCTATGCCATACATCTAAAGACGGTGTTCTTTCAGATTTCCAATATGTAGCAATAACAGCTTTTGCAGCATACAAAAGTAAAGCTATACGTGTTTTATTTATATTGTGTGTATTAAGTTCTTCCCTGTCATTTAGCAATACAAGTTCAGGTTTAAAAGGGATATTGACATCAGTGATATTTTTTACTTGATCTAGAACTTGAGTCCAAAATATTGAAATTTGGAGGCAAAACATCCAGCAATGTAGGTAAGTTCCTTTTTCCTTACATTGTCTCCAACAGGTGGGGTTTAAGTCTTTAATGTGGGCTATTTGCACTGTGGTAAGATACCAAAAGGACATAATGTTGAATGCCTGTAGTTGGATAGTGATTGTGGAGGAGGTGTATTCAAATGAGTTCCATATGCGCTCCTTCTCAGGCTATTTTAGTCTCCAAATGCCAACCATTATTTCCAAAACAGCTTGACTCACTTTATATCACAGATTAAATAAATGTAATCATAATCACAATTCAGTAAAGACAATTAATGGGAAAAGGCAACTGTCTGAAGTGTTCAAGACTACTCTTTTTTTTTTTTGCTTTACATCATCAAAAAGAATAAACCATTGGACCTACTCAGGGCTCTTTTTGTAGAAAAAGCCCAGCAGGAACTCATTAGCATAATAGGCCACACCCAACAGCAGGGACTCATTAGCATATTGGGCCACACCCCTGACAGCACAGCTCACTAGCACATTAGGCCGCACCCCCATGTTACCAGAAGTGTGGTTATCCAGCCACACCCACCTTTTGCTTGTTATACTGATGACCTTGTTTGTTGTCAAAACCCAGGGCTTTTTTGTAGCAGGAACTCCTTTGCATGTTAGGCCACACACCCCTAACGTAGCCAATCCTAATGAGTTTCTGCTCTTGGGTGTGGCCTGTTATGCTAATGAGTTCCTGCCGGGCGTGGCCAACTTGGGAGCCAGCCGGAACTCCGTCCCTGTGCGTTCCTGCCCAAAAATAGCCCTGGACCTACTGCAAATTATAAAGGAAAAGCTATGACAGTTTCTAATCTATCATACCTTCTGAAAAAGAACAAAGGGAAGAAAAGTGAAGCAGGAGACAGAAGCTGAGGAGAACAGCAGAAAGCCCTTCAAACAGGTCATGCTCAACTTTCTAACTCTGCCCAGGAACAAAGGGGTAAGCTTAGGAACAGTTTTAGCCAATCAGAGATCAGACAAGAAGGTACAAGGCTCAACCTCAAAACCCCAGAAAGTCCAGTCTCTTTGATAGTGTGCTGTAGAAGCCTAGTTTTATAAACAAGACACAAACTAACAAAACCCTTATGTTTAACATTCCTCCACTGGTTGAATCAAGTAGATGCTTTTTAAGAGAAGGATTCTTTTCCATTTGGCTACCCCATTACAGAATTCTTCTTTTGTGGCAGTCATTTGACCCAGACATTACTGTTTAATTCTGTTCACTCCCTTGTCCATCTGAATGTCCCATTAAATTTTTCATCAAGAACTCACTACATTCCCAAATGTAAATCTTCTAAAGTACTTCAGTATTTTTATTTCACAGACAAGACTTATACCAATTGCTAGCCACTATATTCTCAACAAATTTGTGTTTCAGAAACTGTACTGCAACTGCTTTATGCTAAAAACTGGAGTTTATTTGTGTGTGGGGGGGGTTGCAGTGCAAGTGACTGTTGCTTGTATAACCTCTGACCATTCATATTGAATGGTAGAATTATTTTAAGCACAACCAGTTTAGTTTCTAAAAAACATGTTTACAGGCATAAAGTAATCCTGTTTAAAGACATGTTATTCACTATCAACACAAAACCTTAAATAAAACTTCTAAACCTCAGCATAAAACCTTAAATAAAACTTTTAAACCCCACTACCTTTTAAAATAGTCTATAAATTTATCAGCCCAACCATCTGCAAATAAATTGGAAACTACATGCAGAAGGCCAACATAAGCACCCATGCACTGGAATATCTCCCCTCCACCCATAGTGTGTGCTTTTTACTTCCAGAATGAAATTAAAATTATTTTCATGAAGTTCTTCAGCACTACAGGATAATCTGAAATGCTTCTCAGAACTCTTACCATGCAGGGGGGGGGGGGTTAAAAGCAAAGACAGTGATAAATGTATGTGAATAAATGAGGCACAATGAGTCACTGAGGCAAGTAGCAGCTGCTCCTAAGCAAGCAAGCAAAGAGCAGTGTTTTAACTCTCCTTCCTTTTCAGCCACCCCAATCAGCTTTCCCTGGACTGCTAAGAATCACAGAGCTCACCCCCTCCCATACCATTAGAGACAACTGCAACAGCCACCAAGTAGGTATGCAGTCCAGGCAAAGAGAAGCACCATGCAGTTATGGTTCCACATGCCTCTTCTTGAAGGGTCATTGTCTTGCAGTATTCCTTCCTGTTCTGGGCCATCATACACGCTACTCCTAGCTTTAAGGAGCTCCAAGATGTAACCAGCATGATGCCACGCCACTCCTTCCAGCTAAAGAAGAAGTGCTGCACAGCAGGGAGAGAAGACCATGAGACGTTTGGAGAACCAGTTGCAAGACTCAATTAAAATAATGAAATAAAGGCAGCCTTATGCAACATGGTGAAACTGATGACTGAAGTGCTGTCTGTATACAATGAGGAACTGCAGCAGAGTACTCAAGCAGGGACTGTTGTGCTCTTGTGCGGACCATCAACAGGAAATGCAAAACCCACCCACAGGTTCATCTTCTTAGCAAGTTCCTCTAAGTTATGTGAACATTCCACTGAACATAAATCATTAGAATATTTTCAGCCTGATCATATCATATTGCTACTAGCCAAGAATGACCTCCCACCCCATGAAGATAAGCAGAGGGCTAAGGAAGATATTTCTGGAAAACTGCAGGTTTTTAGTCAAGTACAACTGGAAACAACTGGAGCTAACCTCCCCCCACCCCCCTCCCAAATAGACAAGTGCTGTATGTATGTGAACAGACATAATCACAAAACGTCTATCTCAGCAGAGATCTTTTGAGAACATTTTACAAAATCTTGCTTGCCCCTTTTTTGGGGTATCAAGGTAACCTGTCACAACAAGGCATCCATGGTTCCGAGAAACCCACAAAGACCTGGTGACAGCAGTAAAAATGAGGGGGAGGAGGAAGAGAAAGACAAGAAAAGTATGAGGGAAAGTGGTTACAGAACCAGGAGAGAGAGAGAGACAGGAGGAGGGGGAGAGAGAGAGAGAGGTGGAGTATGAGAAAGGGAAACTAGCCAAGAGCCAGAGAGCTAGGATAGACATGGGGGGGGGGACATTGGGTGGGCAGGAAAAAAGTTAGCAGGGAGGGAGGGAAGTTGGAACCAGAGTGGAAGGAGGAAAAGGAACAGAAGCTAGAAAGATGGGGGCAGGGAGGATTTCTTTTCCCCCATGAGCCCCCCGCTTACAGTAGTCTCCATGTGCACTGGAGACAAAACTGGAGAGCAGCATTTGCTTTTATCCATTATGACACAAAAGAAAAGTTGCACCCAGAGCGACTTTGCATGCTTTGTATTTGAAACTTCATGTGCACAGTAACATATCAGTAGGACCTATAAAAAGTGGGTAGAGACTAAAGTAAGGAACTTACAAGAGATTTCCAAGTGGCTTGAAGAATTTAGAGACTTTTGGCAAAACAGAGTAAATGTAAACATCCTCAAATATGTTGCATAAAAAGACAGAGAAAGATAAGCTTCCGAAACCTAAGCCTCCTTCAGGAAGTGCCAACCCAGTGAGTGCGGTCACGTGACCGGACACAACCATAGACTTTTCAAAAATGTTAACAGAGGCTTTGTGACCCCTGCTGGAGCAAATGAAGACACTCAATGAAAACTTTGCTGCACAACAACAACAACTAAACGAGACTGTAAAAAAACCCCAGAGCAAACAGTAGAGAACTTGAAAGAAGTGGATGCCACCACAAAAGTCTTAAAAAACAAATGCAAGAGATGGAAAAGAAGAGAAACTCTGATGAAGTGCAATTACTACAACTCCAAATGGAAAAGGCAAGCTTTACCCTGAGGTTTCAGGGGGTTCCTGAGAATAAAGGGGAGAATCTCAAACAGATTATGGCTGATGCTTTGGGAACGGTTGCAGATTTAAAAATAGATTTCCTCTTAAGCAAGATGGATGTGATCTATATATAAAGAAAAATAATCTGCCCGGCGAGGTGGTGGTGAGGTTCTCTAGAAGACAAGTGAGGGACCAGATCCTAAAAGCTACAACTGGAACTTCCTTTAAAATCGACAGAAATGAGATAAAAGTTTTAAAAGACATTCCCTTTGAGATAAGGAAAAAGAGGAATAAATACAGAGACTTGGTGTTGTTTTTGCAAAAAAAATAACATCTCTTACAAATGGATTCTACCAGAAGGATTACTCTTCAAATATAAAGACAAGAAGGACACCTGGCCCAAGTGTCATTTAGCTGCCTCACCTGATTTTCCATATCCTTGAAGACAAGAGTCCCATCTATATTCTTGTTTATACACTGATGAAAAATAGTATATTGTACTCTAAAATATATTTCTAACCAGCTCTACTACTTTGCACAGGTAGCAGTATAAAACCTTAAAAATCAAGATATCCAGTACAGGCTAACTTATGCTAAAACTTTCCCCCATCTGCCATCCCTACCAACTTAACAGTAGTCAAAGCTACTTCATTTGGTTTTTGAAGCCCTCCTTCTTTCTCACAGACCTTGCAAGGGAAGTCACTCTTTGTTTATAGATCATTCTCCCCTGCCAGCACCAATGGACCATCCCAGAGTTAGCCTAACTCTGTCTACTCAAAGGACATAGCCATCCTGCGAAGGGTTTACTCACCTCCTCATCCTCAAATGTGATATATGCTATCATGTGCCAGCAAAACCCTTCTAACATTCATACTGGCCAGTCTCCACATAGAAGAATGCACAAACTCAAATTGCACATTAAAAACAGAGAACTCAGAAACCTAAACGGGAGCGCTTCAGTCTCTCTAGCCATTCACTAACATACTCATAGACTGCAGCAGAAAAGTTTCAAAGGAAGACTTCAGTGAGAAACCAGAGTTAAGGGTCATGTGTAAATCTGAGACAATCAAGCTTGAACTCAGGAGGGAGTCTCTCCTTACTGATTTAGTGTACACCATTCATCCTAGTTTGTTAATTCCTCAACAGCTGGGAGTGGTCCACACCCACTCTGAGCAGACTGTTTACTCTTAACTGGATCTTGTTTTCAGCTGTGCTCTGCTATGTTATATAACATAACATATCTTAAGAAACTGGGCGAAGGTCTCTCTTTTTAATAGCTTCTCTGCACCACCCTTCTGCTGTTCATAGTTGTAGAGACTTTCATGTACAAACGTTTCTCTTGATGGGATGTTGTGCTTCATGCATCTGACCAGGTTGGCTCAGACTAACAGAATCTTCTGCCATAGTAAAACTTGGTTTTATGATGCTATGGACTTTGTTGTTTTGGCTGCAGCAGACTAGCACAGCTACTCAGCTGGAGCTGGTCTTGATTTTTTTTTTAACATATATATTTTCAATTGGTTTTATCCATTACTTTTATACCACATTTTGTTCAACTTCTTACAGTTTTCTCCCCCCCCCCCTTCCCCTCCCTATCTTCATATTGTCCTTAATCCTTTATCCCCAGCCACGGGCACAAAGTCTGAATCTTTCACTGAATGTCTTTTCTTCCTTCTTTGGATATCCAGTCGGTGTAGGTCTTCCATCTTTTCCAGACTTCTGCGGATTTTCCTTCCCATGTTAACTCCTTACATAGAGTTGCAGCGATGTCTGACTGTATAAAATCAAACAGATAGCTGTGCCAGTTTTCAACCGTCCACTTACTTTTATCCTTCCAACCCAAAGCTATAACTGCTTTACCCGCCAATATCATAGCCTTAACTAAGGTTTGATTATTCTTGTCCAGAATCGGGCTTCCCATTGTGCTTATCAGCATTAAGTTGAAGTCCATATTTAAATTAATTTTAGATACATTCCTTATAGCTTTAATAATTTCTGTCCAGAATGCCCTTACTTCTCTGCATTCCCACCACATATGTGCAAACCAGCCTTTCGATTGTCTACAGTGCCAACAAAGGGAACTTAATCCTGGAATCATGTTAGCCAGTTGGGCTGGTGTCTTGTAACATTTTGTAAGAAATTTATATTCCAGTTCTTTAAATTTAATGGAGCTGTGGTGGCTCAAGTGGTTAAGACGCTGAACTGCAGGCTGTGGAAGGTCGGTAGTTCAGCAGTTCGAGACCCGGGTGCCGCATGACGGAGTGAGCTCCCGTCTCTAGTTCCAGCTCCTGCCAACCTAGCAGTTCGAAAGCAAGAAATTGCAAGTAGATAAATAGGTACCGCTTCGGTGGGAAGGTAACAGCGTTCTGTGCGCCTTGGTGTTTAGTCATGCCGGCCACATGACCACGGAAACGTCTTCGGACAGCGCTGGCTCTTCGGCTTTGAAACGGAGATGAGCACCGCAACCCTAGAGTCGAATTCGACTGGCTTTCGAGCAAGGGAACCTTTCCCTTGTACCTCTTTAAATTTAAATACCTTGATTTTGTCTGTTCCTTTCATAATTTTTTCTGCCATCCTCTCTGATATCTGTCCTTTTCTACTCCACACCTTTTGTAAATATTTATCTTATTTTATCTTTATTTAATGTCATATTTTTATAAATTTTCCCTACTAGACCTCGTTTCTTCTCAATCATTTCTTTATATATTTCTTCCATTGGTTCGTCTATCCACATTTCTTCTTTTTAATTAACCTCCTTTACTGCCTTATGGAGACCTGCTATTTTTAACCAATGTTGCTTGCCTATCTCTTCTATTACTTCTTGTAATGGCTTAAACATATCCTCCACTCTATGGTATCCCTTGGTCCTTAAAATTTCCCACCATTTGATTTCTTGCTCCTTTTCAATTATAAATTCTAGTGGCACCCATCTAGAGGGTCTTCCTAGCCATTTCGGTTGCCATTTCCTCCAAACTTCTAGTGTTGATTTTCTAGGGCCTATTGTTAATTTTAGGTCTTTAGCTGTAACTTTGTAAAAAATACCTAGTCTTCCTATGTTATTATTATTAATCTCGTCCTCAAATCTAACCCATTTCAGTTCTTTTTCCTCTCCTAACTCTAGTAATAATTTAAGTTGGAATGCTTCCTAATAATTATTTAAGTCTGGAACTCCCCATCCAAGTTCTGACTTATGGCTGTACACTATCCTTTTATGAAACCTACATTTTTATTGCCAAATATCCATTCTTTTAGTGATCTGTTCCATTGTTTAATTTTATTTTCCTTTGCTCCCATTGGTAATGTTTGAAATAGGTACATTATTTTAGGTACCCAAAACATTTTAACACTTCTGATTTGAGAGGATATCCCTAGTGTTTTATTTTTCCATCTTCTCATATTCTTCTCTATTTTCTTCCATATTTTGTCATAACTGTCCTTTATCATCTTATCCATATTTTTTGTATTACTATACCTAAATATTTAAATTTCTTTACTCCTAACCCTATATTTGTACTTCTATTTATTTCCTTCTTCTCTACTTACATTTAAATATATAATTTCTGATTCTGTCATATTGACGCATAACCCTGAGCATTTTTTGAAATCCTCTAAAATAATCTTTACTTCTTTTACTCCTTCTTTTGGGTTTGTCATAATAATTATGATGTCATCTGTGAATAAATTTATTTTCATTTCCGCCTTACCTATCTTATAACTTTCTATTCTTCCCGAATTTCTGATCCCTTCCGCTAATTGTTCTATCGCCATTATGAAAAGCAACGGTGATAATGGGCACCCTTGCCGTACCCCTCTTTGTATAAGAAATGTTTGTGAGTGCTCGTTATTTACTCTTACTATTGCCTTCCCTTCTTTATAGATTTCCTGTATTGCCTCTAGGAATTCCTTTTTTATTCCCACTTTACTCATTATTTGCCATAAGTATTCATGAGATAGGGTATCAAAGGCTTTGTAGACATCTAGCTTTAATAGACCTATCTTCTTTGAGGTGACCATGGTATAAAACATTTAGAATATTTCTTATAGGATGGGCTATGCTTCTAGCTTTTACGGACCCATATTGATCTCCTTTTGTTATAGATGGGATAACCTTCTTTAATCTGTTGGCCATTATTTTAGCAGAGATCTTATAGTCTTGGTTTAGGAGACTTATGGGTCTATATGATCCTACTT
>NW_015161994.1:0-3583 GCF_001447785.1 Gekko japonicus | reverse complement strand
ATAGTCTATGCATGATGATATTTTGTGTCTGCTAGATATGTGTGTAGGCCTCGGCTGTATCCGTATAAACTCATGCATTTCCTTCAATCTCCATTCCCCTAACTTAATATTTTTATTTTTGTAATGTCAGTATTTAAATCTCCTGTTATAATTATTTCACCTTCTGAGAATTGTTGAGTCTTCTTAAAAATCCTAGTTAGAAATTTCTTTGGCTTTTTATTTGGTGCATAGATATTTACTATTGTATACCATTCTCCTTCCAGTTTAAATTTAGCCATTAGGTATC
The DNA here is from genome assembly GCF_001447785.1 of Gekko japonicus. Lineage (NCBI taxonomy): Eukaryota > Metazoa > Chordata > Lepidosauria > Squamata > Gekkonidae > Gekko > Gekko japonicus. Next base: position 3,297 of record NW_015161994.1, on the reverse strand, counting down.
TACCTTCATTATCAATTAACTTCTCAACATCCTCTACTTGAAACTTCTTGTGGATCAAGACTGCTACCCCTCTAACCTTGGAGTTACTCCTGGCTTCTACTAAGACCTGCCATTTTGGGTCATTTAGTAATGGTTTTCTGTCTTTTTTCTTTTTATGTGTCTCCTGCAAGCACAATACATCTATCCTTTGTACTCTAGCCATTTTGGATATCCTATACCTCTTGAGGTTTGACGTTAACCCATTTACATTCATTGAAAGTAATCTTATTGTTCTATCCATTTTCCATATTGTTTTGAATCTTGGGCCACCCTGGCTGGGGATATTTTCTATTGTTCATTAAAGAAACCCCTCCCTCCCCTCCCCTCCCCCTCCCTGTGGTAGAGACAAATTGAGTGATGAAGACTTCATCCCGTCTCCCCACCTTCTGGAATGTACACACCCCTCCCTCTCCTTAACTTTTAAACTTAGTAACCTTGCTCATTCAACATTTGAATACTTCCCTTTTATGTAGTTTCCTCGAGTGAGTCTGTCCTTGGCCTTTTCTCGTGTCTCTCTGAGCCTCCTTCTTCCAGGTCTTCTGCTACTCTAATTCTTCCTCCATGTCCTGGTCTCTCAGGTCATCTGTATCTATTCCTAGTCATTTGAGGAGATCCATTGCCTCCGTGGGGTTACGTGCTATGAGCCTCTTCCCTTCCTTAAATACAAGTATCGAGGAGGGGTAGCCCCATGAAAATTTCATATTATTAGCATAAAGTCTCTGGCCAAAAGGTGTCATTTGTTTTTTCTTCTTTATGGTTTCTTGGCAGTAGTCTTCCCTCACCCAGACCTTTTCCCCCTAAAGCTCAAATCTGGTTTCTTTTTTAATGTTTTATAAACTTCTTGTTGTAATTTTTCCCTACTGAATTTAACAATCATGTCCCTGGGGGTTCCTCCTCCTCCTCTTCTCTGTAGTCTGTGGGCTCTCTCTATTTCTTCTGGCTTAACTGTTACTCCATTTTCCTCTATCCACGTCCTCAGGGTTTCTTCCAAAGACTTGAATCCTACGTCTTCCATGATCCCTGGCAGAATTAAACTGGCTCTTCTATTTCGGTCTGAGAGTTCAGTAAGCTGGTTGGTTAATTGGTCAATCTTTTGTTTATTTTTCTGGGCCTGCTCTTTGGCAGAGGTTGCAGTATATTTTATCGTACTAATTTCCTCTGCCATCTCCATTACTTTCTCCTTAACTAGTTTAATCTCCTCTCCCATTTTCTCCTGGGAAGCTAAAACCCTCTTCTCAAAGACAATCAGCTGCTCTCGAATGTTTTTTGCCATTTTTCCGGTTCTGGGCGTTCTCTCTTTAGGGAGTAATAAACTATTGCTGTCTTACCGCACTTGAAGCTCAAGCTCTAAATCTTCTGCTTCGTCTGTTTATCCTCTGCTGACTCTGTCCCCCCCCCCCAATTAGACTATTCACATTCTTTTGAGCTATAAATAAAATAATTTCTCAGAGAGGTCCGAGCTTGCTGCCAGCTTAATCTCCGCATGTGTGCATCTCCCTGGTCTTGATTTTTAAGACTATCCATTTAATTTAACAACAGCTTGTCAGATACAATTAAATGTCCAAAACTACACAAAATGTACTTCCTCATAGGAATTAACATGAAATCTGTATGTAAGGCTGTAGTACAGGTTCAATAATCCTGTATAAGTGACTGGTGAGTCTTATATCCATTCCTACATGGAAGTTTCAGGAATAAGATTAGGCCAGTGGTGTATGACAGCTCGTTTCAGTGGCCAAAAGCCACCAGTTCTAAACAAACAGCACAGACAAGTGTTTACATAGTCAGGTTTAATTACCACTTGTTAGTTACTCTTGGAATTCTGGAAAAGGACAAAACTGTGGAAAAAAATTGCATAACTAGGAAAGATCAAACCAATGTATTTAAAAATTCTATAATAATCAGAGCAAAGGTTCCTCCAAACAGGGTAGGTAAGTAAACAGGGGAACTGATGGCACAGCCTCAATGCTCAATGCTTTGAGGATGCTTGTTCAGCTGACAAGGAAGAATAAGGATCCCAACATCTAAGCAGAAATGAACAGCCCTATTCTCTTAGGATTCAAGAAGCAACAGGAAAAGTAGCACACATTGTGTGTTTTTCCAAGTGGCATACCTAGCCTATTTGGGGCCCGGGCCAGAGAATTTTTCAACCCCCCCCTCTATTTTTTTTTTTTTTTGGTTGTCAAGTCACAACTAACTTATGGTGACCCAGGAAGGTTTTCAAGGCAAGAGACGCTTGCAGGTGGTTTGCTATTGCCTGCCTTCGCCATCAGCCCTGCTTAGCTTCTGCTAACTGATGAGATCAAGCTACGTTGGGGTTATCCATGTTAGCTTCTGAGTTCTGATGAGATCAGTCTAGGCTGGAGCTATCCAAGTCAGGGCCTCTCCTCAATATGACAAAATTATTTTCATGAATAATCATGAAATAAAATGAATAATAATAATGGCCATAAAATATATTCAGGTGGGTAGCTGTGTTGGTCTGAAGCAGCAGAACAAAGTTTGGTCTTAAAGGTGCCAGTGGCCAGAAAAGAAACTCAGACAGTGAAAATTTTATTTTATATAACTTTGTATATATAATCATGCCAGTAATTTGCTGGGTGACCTTGGGCCAGTCACATTATTCTCAGCCTAGGCACTTGGGAGGGCTTCTGTTCTCCATTTTGAAGCCCAAGAACTGACCATCCCAAACATCTACAAGGCATTTTTGAGAGCTAGGAGTCTGCCTTTGTACTAACTTTTACTAATTAACACTGCCATAGCATCACAAAATAGTGATCGCAAGTTTCACCAGGCTGGATGTTAAGAAACACACTACCCCCCAAAAAAGGTGCTCCCATACACCATTGTTTCTGAAGGACTAGAGTCCAACCAGAGAATTTCTGCAGTAGGAACTGAATGTGAGGCATTTTTGCAAGCCCGGCAGAACCACTGTAATGTACAATGCCCAGCAAACCCAGTGCCATTGTGGCAATGCTAGCTGATGCCAAGCACAGAATCACACCAGTCCAAGCAAGGGGGGCGGGTTGGAAACTCAGCAGAACCAGTGCAATGTACAGTGCCCATCAACCCCAGTGCCTTCTGTTCATAATATTAACAAAGGTTTGCTACTATGCTACTCTTAAATACATTCTGTCACCAAGCAGAATAGGGATGAGAAGGTCTTGAGACCAAAAAGTGAAAGTGGGGGGGGGGGAGAGAGACAGAGAAAAAATGTGTGAAAGGAGAAAGAAATGAATGAGAAACGTGTGGAAAAGA